>NC_079217.1:51780978-52080978 GCF_029633865.1 Lampris incognitus
CAATAGTCAGAGAAAAACTATTAGGTATACTGTGTTGTGTTTGAAGACATAGAGTGCGCACTGTAATAATCATTACACACACACACACACACACACACACACACACACACACACATATATATATATATATATATATATATATATATATATATATATATATATATAGCGTTTTTCTAAGGGGGGAAACTCTCTTCAACCACCACCAATGTGTAGCATCCACCTGGGTGATGCACAGCAGCCATTTTGCACCAGAACGCTCACCACACATAAGCTTGAGGTGGAGAGGGAGGAATCATTGAGGCAATGATTAGGCGGCCAGATGGAGAGAGCCAGGTTGGGAATTTTGCCAGGACACCGAGCAACCCCCTACTCTTTGCAATAAGGGCCATGGGATCTTTAATGACCACAGTGAGTCAGGACCTCGGTTTAACGTCTCATCTGAAGGACAGCATCTCCTACAGCACAGTGTCCCCCGTCATTTCACTTGGGCATTTGATATTTGTTGTTTTATTATTAGGACCAGAGGGAAGACTGCCCCCTACTGGCCCACCAACACCAATTCCGGCAGCAACTTTTTTTCCTGGGAGGTCTCCCATCCAAATACTAGCCAAGCCCATACCTGCTTAGCTTCCGACACTTAGCAGAGCAAGGGTACATGTTGGTATTACTGCCTGCGAGGCATTTAACATCTGGTGTAGTCTCCAAACCTAACCCATCATCCAAGAGCTTCTGAGAGCTGTAGCATCTGTAATAATGACAATGTCTCCACGAGTGAGGCTACTTTTTACTCTGGACTATTTCCGTCTCTCTTGCATCACGGAAAGTATTCACAGCTCCACCCCCCTTCTCAAGAAACCATCACTTAACCCCTCTGACGTCAAAAACTACAGACCAGTTTCCCTTCTACCCTTTCTATTCAAAACTTTCGAATGTGCTGTCTTTAACCAACTTTCTTTGTACCTCAACCAGAACAACCTTCTGGACCCCAACCAGTCTGGGTTCAGGGTGGGGCACTTGACAGAGATGGCCCTTCTTGCAGTGACAGAGTCGCTGCACTCTGCAAGAGCAAACTCTCTCTCCTCTGTCCTGATACTCCTGGATCTGTCAGCTGCGTTCGACATAGTGAACCACCAGATCCTCCTCTCTACCCTCGAGGGGGGCTGGGTGTCACAGGCTCTGCACTCTCAATGTTTGCAACCTACCTGACGGGTCGCTCCTACCAGGTGACATGGAGGGGATCTGTGTCGGAGCCTCACAGACTGACTACAGGCGTTCCACAGGGTTCGGTTCTGGGTCCTCTCCTTTTCTCCCTGTACACAACATCCCTGGGTTCTATTATTCGCTTGCATGACTTCTCTTACCATTTTTATGCTGATGACACCCAGCTGATCTTGTCCTTTCCTCCCTCTGACACACAAGTAGAGGCACTCATTTCTGCGTGCTTGGCTGACATCTCGGAGTGGATGGCGACACACCACCTGAAGCTCAATCTGGACAAGACAGAGCTGATGTTCCTCCCAGGGAAAGGTTGCCCGCACCGAGACCTGGCCATCACCATTGACAACACCGTGGTGACACCGACTCGGACTGTGAGGAATCTGGGTGTGATCCTGGATGACCAACTGTCATTTGCTGAAAACGTTGCATCGGTTGCTCGCTCCTGCAGATTTCTGCTCTATAACATCAGGAGGATTCACCCATTCCTCACCGACAAGACGGCACAGGTGCTCATCCAGGCTCTGGTCATCTCCCGGCTGGACTATGGCAACTCCCTCCTTGCTGGTGCCCCGGCGTCGGCCATCAGACCTCTGGAGCTTGTTCAGAAAGCTGCAGCTCGTCTGGTGTTCAACCGGCCTAAGTTTTCCCACACAACTCCCCTTCTCATGTCCCTACACTGGCTCCCAGTAGCTGCTCGCATCCAGTTTCAGACTCTGGTGCTAGCCTACAGGGCAGTGAAAGGAACCCCTCCTTCGTATCTCCAGGCCATGGTCAAGCCCTACACCCCCGCCCGACCACTTCACTCTGCTGCCTCAGGATGCCTGGTTGCCCCGTCGCTCAGAGGCCCTTGCTGTCGATCGACCCGGTCACGGCTCTTTTCTGTCCTGGCCCCACAGTGGTGGAATGAACTCCCCACTGATGTCAGGACAGCGGAGTCGCTGCCCATCTTCCGGTGCAGGTTGAAAACTCACCTCTTTAAGAACTACTACCCTGTTACTTGTTCTTCGCACTTATTGTATTCACTCATTAAAAAAAAAATCTCTTTCATGCACTTTTACTTTAGCACTGGTTTTGCTCTTAGATGCTTGTTTAGATGCTCTTATGACCTCGTATGACTAGCAGTTCTCCTAATTTCCTACGTTAAATGCACTTATTGTAAGTCGCTTTGGATAAAAGCGTCGGCTAAATGACTGTAATGTTATGTAATGTAATACTGGTCAAGCGGGTGAAGATAATTCCATACCTTTTGAGAATACTTCTTCCTCTTTTTACATTGATGGGACCAAAGTAGTCTACCCCCACATTGGTAAATGGTGCTTCATCAGGTAAGATTCTCTCCTTTGGTACATTTGCCATCTTTTGCTCAGCAATCTCTCCTCTATGACATCTGCATGTGACACATTTGGATATGACTTTCCTTGCAGCAGAGTTGCCATTTGTTATCATCCAGTATTTTTTCCTGAGACGATACAGCATGTGATTCCTTCCTCCATCTCTGAGCTATTGATGGATGTGGTGCAAAATAAGTGTGAAAAAAAGTTGATCCTTATACAGGTTTCCCCTGGCATTGATGTCAAAACTGTGCGGCTGTTGCTTATCCACTTTGAGACGTTAAACTCCACTTTACAACAGAGATCAGTCAGGTCTTTCACCATCCTTGTTTCCTCCTCTGAAGACAAAAGACTTTAAAGCTATCATCCACATAGAAATTGCAGTTGATGGTACTGACCACTTCTGTAGAGAGCTGAGACTGGTTGTCATCTGGGGTCTTCCTTAATACATAATTCGCACGGCTAGGTGACGACACAGTTCCAAACAGGTGAACGGTCATGATATTCCATTGGAGCTTGCTTGGTATCACCCTGAGGCCACCACAGAAAGCAGAGAAAGTTCAAGTTCAACTTTATTGTCATGTGTATTTGAATACAATGAAATGCCGGTCACATTGTATTTTACGGTACACTATTAAGACTTAAAAAGCCATACTTAGTGTCAAATTAGGCAAATACTAGAAACAATATATGTTCTTTATTAGACAGTAAATAAACAGTTATTCCCTAATTAGACACCATACACCTAAATTATGCTGACGTTAATTAACTACATATAATGTCATGGTATACCCAAAATATACTATAATTAGACATTATGCAAAATTATACTCTAATTAGAAACCAATCACATCTGGTCGCTACTCCACACGTCCCTTGTAGCCTAGATGTTCTCCGGAGTCCCGTGGAGTTTTTAGGTAGTAATACATAGCCCAATACATGCTTCTTTGACACTACTCCCATAGCAGATAAGATAGCAGACCATTTAATGCCATGTCACTATCCGACCCCAGTAACATTAGGCTATGGAAGCTGCCAGGACATTGCATCTTTATTTCCCACCATTAGACCCTTATTAGACTTTCTCAGAGGGTAATTTGTGACACATTACAACAGAATTGTACCAAAAACTATAGCAGAGCTCCTACAGTTTAAGACAAGCTAAGACCCCCCCCCCTTTCTCCCCAATTGTACATGGAGAATTACCCCACTCTTCCGAGCCGTCTCGGTCGCTGATCCAACCCCTCTGCCAATCCGGGGAGGGCTGCAGACTACCACATGCCTCCTGCGATGCATGTGGAGTTGCCAGCCACTTTCTTTTCAAACCTGACAGTGAGGAGTTTCACCAGGGGGACGTAGCACGTGGGAGGATCACGCTATTCCCCGCAGTTACCCCTCCCCCCAAACAGGCACCCCGACCGACCAGAGGAGGCGCTAGTGCAGTGCCCAGGACACATACCCACATCCGGCTTCCCACCCGCAGACACGGCCAATTGTCTGTAGGGACGCCCAACCAAGCCAGAGGTAACACAGGGATTCGAACCGCTGAACCCCATGTTGGTAGGCAACGGAATAGACCGCAACGCTACCTGGACACCCCAGCAAGTTAAGACTTTTAAGACTTTTTCATGCCATCCAGAATTAAATTTAAGACCAATTTAAAAAAAAAATTTAATTGGACAATTTTGCCCAAATGTTTATTGTAACATAAAACATGACTTTTTTGGTCTAGTGAAAAAGTTAGATGATCGACTTCAATTGTTGAAAAAAATGTAACACTTTCTAGTGGAACACATGGAAAAAAACATAAAACATGAAAATCATGAATAATCAGTACAAAGCCATAGTTTGCTGAGAACTGTAGAATAGCTGTTCTGCTGCATTCAGTAAGTATTTTGCCTTTTAGTGACGCATCACGTCATAGGACAACATGCTTGCATAGAACAGTATATTTCCTGATCAGCAGGCTTTTGTCAATTCTGCCTCCACGTGTTCTCCACTTGTGTAATTCTGCCATTTTTTCCATGCCCACCTTTCCCTTGGCTTGTGTGGCGAGCTGATCAGCATCATCCTGCAGAATGTTTCCCACCTCAAACAGAGTTTGTTTTTTTCCTCTCCTTCCCATCGTGCCGAGTTTGAAACACTTCTTGCACAAAATACACCATGCCTCATATACACTGCCTGGTACCGGTTTGGGCCATGCTGCAAAATCTTGGTTGAATAGCCAATTTTCATTGAGTTTGCACTTACAGTGACAGCTAGCTAGTGACAGTTGATCCACTGCTCTGAGCATCTCAGCCAAAAACATAACATGTGTTGTTGGTGCTGCTATCCTGATCTGCACGACATTAATGCAAGAGGCATTTGGTAAATTATCTAAAAAATATATGTTACAATTATTTTTATTTTAAATTGCAACATCAGAAAAAAAGGATCATAAAATCCCATTTCTTGGCATCTTTAAGACTTTTGAAAGATTGATTTAAGACATTTTAATACCACTTAAGACCTTATTTTTGATTAACGAATTAAATGCCTTTTAAGACTTTTTAAGGATCTGTGGGAACCCGGGAAATTACATATGTTAATTTAACGTCACGCAGATCATCGAAGAAAGTCTGGTAAGGGTCTAACAGTGGGATGTAAAGATGGATTTCACTTTCGTTCACAGTACAGTCCTGTTGTGATGTGGTGCAAATTACCCTCTGCAAAAGTCTAATACGGGTCTAATGGTAGAAAACGATGCAATGTCCTGGCAGCTTCCACAGCCTAATGTTACTGGAGTCGGATAGTGACATGGCATTAAATGGTCTGATGTCTTAACTGGTATGGGAGTAGAGCATCGAGGAAGCATTTATGTATTGGGCTATGTATTACTACCTACAAACTCCACAGGACTCCAGAGAACATCCAGGCTATGAGGGATGTGTGAAGTATCGACGAGATGTGATTGGTTTCTAATTAGAGTATAATTTGGTATCATAGTATCTAACTATTGTATATTTTGGGTCTAATACGGCATTATATGAGGTTTCTAATCACAGCATAATTTAGGTATATGGTGTCTATTTAGGGTATAACTGTTTATTTACTGTCTAATAAAGAACATTATTTTTAGTTTTTGTCTAATTTGACACAAAGAACAGCTTGTTACAGCTTATTAGTGTACCATACGATAAAGTGTGATTCTTATGCTCTGGCTTTCTCTGCCTTAACACAAAGAACACAAGAACACATCATGACTATGTACACAGATTTCATTCGTTGATGTCTTTTTCTAAGACTCTGGCCCAATCTAAATATCCACACTCACAGACTCACGGACTTTGAGGCGCATTCCCGCTAAATCCATAAGAGCTTAGGGATGTCCCACTGTCAAAACGTCAAGTGTGTGAGGAGTCTAGCAGACATTTTTGAGGCCTTCATGCACACTTTGTGTAAGTCCACATTTCTGCAGATTTTGGTCGAGGGAATTACCCACAGTTCATGGCGTTGTGATGTTAAACATGAGGTTAGCAGGGGAAGCCCGGAAGTGTTTTAAAAAAAAGTTAACAAACAAGCATGGAAAGACCACATGGGTGTTCAGCCTGGACTATTGGGTGCGCTTGTATACCTAGATTTACAGAGAAACACTACATTAACAAGGGTTTAAGACGGACTACAAAACACACACAAAATCAGAGGAATGCAAGCATATGCTGTATTACACACCTAGTTTATTCAACCATTTCTTTTATTATTTTTTTATGCCATCGTAATAAAAATGGGTAAATTTGATTATTTGATACTTACCTCTCATCCACTCCGTACGGCAGGAGCCCGGAAGATGTTCAAATCAGGCAGTCGGTCCCTTAAGTGACTTGGCCATGAAGAAAGTAAAAAACATAAGTAAAAAGTCCTCAACCCACAGTAGTACAAAACATTTTTTTGGCATCGTCAAGTTAATGTGATAAGTCGCAAAGTGCTATCCGATTCCTATTTATACCATTTTGAGGTCCTTGGAGCCTCTCACACTCAAGCACTTACCGGGTGATGTCAGTTAAGTCCGTGAGGGTTCAGGGCTTAGGCCATAAGGAGGACATTGGGATTGGGCCTCAGACCTGATGGAACATCGCCTGGATGTCTGCCGTCACTGCAACAGGCTCCTGTTGGGGTATGATAATGACACTGATGAGGGAGTTTGTAAGATTGGGACCTGGTAACAGCTGGGAATTGAGTGATGTTCCCTTATACACTGCTCCACAGTCAAACACCACTCTCAACTCTCCTTTCGTGGAGTGGTATACCCCGTGGTGTGGAATATACCAGACCTTCCCATCACTCCAATTCAGTTGGTCTGCTGGAACAATCTCAGCATAGCCTTGATCAATTACATCACTGAGAAAAGATGTGTATTCCTCTTGAAAGTTTTCATTCTTTCCAAACCTCCTTCTTCAAGCTCATCGGGTGCTGTTCTTCAATACAGCGGTTGTTTGGTCAAATGGGATTTTCATGTCTGAAAGGTAGATCAAGGGAGTAACGGCCATCTTTCAGCACTGCTGAGCTGTCAGCCATATTCATAAACTTAATGTCTTCTCTTAACATTTCAGCCTGTTCCTCTGATGACCTCGCTCTTAAATCATGTTTATATTGATTAACCAGCATTCCCCTCAATGTTTGCAAAGGAAATTCGATTGGTAGTTACAACAGAACTGCCGGTTTGTTTCCTGCCGTCATGTCCAACTCGGAGTGGACCATTAAGAACCCATCCCACTTTGGTTCTCACCGTCCGCCTCTCTGACTATTAAACACCATAGTTCCATCACTTTTGATGCATTTGTTCCAATGAGCAAGTCAATGTCAGAGTCAGTTTCATGGGGTTCAATACCCCGCAAGTATAGCCATTAGTGATGGGAAGGTTGAGCCATAACCCACACAATATCACAGGGCAGGTTAAAAAGTGACAAAGCAGCACTCGGAGTAAGTTATAAATAACTTACAGAAGCATTGCGTGCAATAGGCTAGGCTGTGCATTCTCTCTCTCTCTCTTGCTCTCTCTCGCTCTCGCGCTCTCTCGCTCTCACTCACACACACACAAGCAGCTTTATCATCAATCAGTGATTGTAATTTTGGTCAGTGTTGGTCAACGCATGTGTTTTAGAGTGTTGAAGGTACATCTACAAGTTTGTTTTCCCCCCTAAGTGGTATCTGTAGCTTTTGTTTATACCACCAAAACTCTTTTTTTGTTGAGAAAGAGGAGGCTTGTGTGTGTGAGTGAGCGAACAAGAGAGAGAGAATTCATGTCTAATGATGGGTTACTTGTTTCGCTGCTATTCAACAATGAAGAATCCCGTTTGGAACAATTAGTCTGCTTATTTAGTAGCCTAGACTCAGATGCTGTTAGGCTAAGATACAATAGGCTATGCCTTGCAGTCAGTGTATTCTGCTGGGCAAACAGCCTAAAAATGAAATCGTGCAACACTGATCACTCTGCTGTAGCCTAGGCTAAATTTGGAGGTTTGCGGGTCGGGTCGTGTTTGGATGGTTAATTAAAACATAGTTTAACGGGTCGGGTGGTGTTGATTAGCTATCATAACGGATCAGGTGGGTGCGGGTATTAAAAAACCCTGACCCTTGCATCACTAACAGTCATTGATCAACATTTTTTGCTTGGGAATATTCAGCTTGGTCACAGGTATGCCCTTTTGAGTGAAAACATCAGGCACCTCAGTGAAGTCATCCTTGTCCAATCCAGACACTTCCAAACCTGATATCACATGATTGTCCACAGCCCTTTCCTGACCCATTGTTCGTAACTGAATGGAGGTTCTTCGTCTACTCGCATTCAATAGTTGTGCCAGACTATTTGTGCAAAATGTACCAGAACTACCAGGGCCCATGAAAGCGTAGGTTTGCAATACCTTGTCACCTTTTTTGACTCTTCACTTGGACTGGGACAATAGAAAAGATGCCATTGTCCTCACAACTGGCCCCGATATAGCCACATGTCTAGCGTGCAGCAGTTGCAGTGCTCACCGTTGATTTAGCTGGCTGTTCTGATTGTTTTGAGGATGTTCCTTTATCCTGATGCTCAATATGGAGAATTCCCGGGGGCTTTTGGCTACACACATTACACTCCAGTCAACTCCTACAGTCTCCGCTAATGTGCCCTACTTACAGACAGCCAAAACAGATTCCCTTTTCCTTGATGAAGTTAATCTTATCACAGTGAATTTTCCCTTTAAACTGTGAGCGCTTGTCCAACGAGTGATGAGTGACCACCTTTTTTTTTTACAGAACAAACAACCTTGGTAAGTAGAGGGGGAAGAGGAGCTTTCCCCCCCCTCCCCCCCCCCATCCGTTCTGACTTGGCTTTTCCGTCTATGGCACTAACATTGGTGGCCAAACTGCTTCATTTGTCTTTTTGATTCCTTTATTTGGCTTGGAGTGAAACCTCTGCTTGAAGTTACACGTTGTGTATCATGAATGTTGCCAAACAATAGAGCCGGTGCAATCTTCACTTGTTTTTCAATAAATCTGATGAGATCTGCAAACATGGCCCTCTGCCATGGTCACAGACAGTGCTTCTCCGCTTTTCTAGAAGCTTATAAAGCAACTTCAGCACAATGGTTCTCATGTTTGACGGCATCGCCAGTTCCCTCATGTACATGATTTGTTCTGTTGCATTGCAGCATCCACAGAGAAAGAGAGCAAAAGCCTATCATGCTTGAACATCCTCACCTTTAGTAAGTGTCCAGCTGAAAGCTTTGTCCATATAAAGAGAAGATTTTTTTTTTCATTTCCAAAATGTTCTCCTAAGATTTTTAGCTCTCTGGCATCCTTGATCTGGAGGAAGATGTTGCCAGCTGTGCACTATGTCTCGTGGCTGACCCCTGGTGTATTTTTCAAGAAAGTGCAGGCAGTCAACAAAGTTTGTCTTTTCCTCTATTCCATTTTCAAATACTCCGATAAAAGCTTGGCACTGAATAGGATCTCCACTGAATACTGGAATGACTCTTGGTGGGAGAGAAGATGAGAGATTTTGTTGGACTAATCAAGTAGTGATGTCATTTTGTCTTTACATGATATTGATGATGTCCCTTTGACTGTGCTCAGCATTGGAGTTTTGAGAGTGAACATGCCCCACTAAGTATCTCTGTACATGCGTATGGGTATGCATGCTGGACCTCAGTTTAGTTTTTTGCACTTGATTTGTCTTTTGAGTCTGGGGATTGGTTCTAACTGATATTTTAGAAACTTTAGAAACTTCCTGTGTCCTTTTCTTTGGACGAACAACCAATGGTGGAGGTAAAAAGTCAGTTAGCTCCTTTTCAGGAATGTAAGCAGCTACAGTAAGATTGATATCACTGGTGGTGTGAGCATTAGCCTTTTCAAAATAAGAGCGCATTCCATCTGATGCTCTAGAGCAAATCCATGCATTGGAAGCCGATGCATCAAGGAATGGCTCTGGAACAGGGGTGGCTAACCATGTGCCATGGAGAGCCATGTGTATTACAGGTTTTCATTCCAACCTGACTCCACACCAGGTGATTTCACTGATACTTTCTTCCTCTTTGGTGAAGGGTTGCTAATCAGTGAAACCCCCTGGTGTGGAGTCCGGCTGGAATGAAAACCTGTAATACACATGGCTCTCCATGGCACATGGTTAGCCACCCATGCTCTAGAGCCATTCCTTGATGCATTGGCTTGCAATGCATGGATTTTAGCATTAGCAACTGCCATCTCTGTTACCAATGAAAGTCTTTTTTCCTTTGCTCAGTTGTTCCTTTGGGACCTCTAATAAGTGTATCTCTTCAGTGTTGCAACATGTTCCATAAGAGCAGCCTTCTCAGCTTCAGCCTTGATGCATGCCGAGGATGTTGTAGAGACACGTGATAATTGAGATGAAGCTTTTTCATGGCTTGGTCTAGCACGTGAGACATTGGAAACACTATCCTCAGGTCCAACTTCCTCAAGAGATTGTCTTGCTGCTTTTCTAAGCAGTAAATCAGACCCTTGGAAGTGAATTTGATGTCTCTTTTTTCTGATGGCATAGACATGTCACCCTCTGTCTTATCGTTAGTGACGTCTGACATTTTGTACGCTTCCCCTTTAACACACACGACCGACACTGCAGCACAACCATAGAATATTTCTGGAAAGAGTCACAAGCACAGCTCACAGTGCTTTCAGTGTTTCAAAACTTGTGTTGTTGTCTCCTGGCTAGATCCTGGCTTGTGTTGCATTAACTCTCAATGCCGCTTTGGATAAAAGCGTCTGCTAAATGAAATTGAACATGGTAAAACCACAATCAGAAATCAAATGCAATTGTTAATTGAAATAATTTGCCACTCGAGCTATTTCTGCATAGCGGGATCAAACAATCACATGACACCCATTTCATATGGCATTTCCAGCTTAACTGACACCACCAAAGGACAATGCTGAGCAGTGAAAACATGACAGTCAACTTCTACTACTACTACTTTCAGCTGCTCCCGTTAGGGGTCGCCACAGCGGATCATCCGTTTCCGTTTCTTCCTGTCCTCTGCATCTTCCTCTGTCACACCAGCCACCTGCTTGTCCTCCCTCACCACATCCATAAACCTCCTCTTTGGCCTTCCTCTTTTGCTCTTCCCTGGCAGCTCCATATTCAGCATCCTTCCCCCAACATACCCAGCATCTCTCCTCCACACATGTCCAAGCCAACTCCAGTCAACTCCAATCGTACCACTTTCCAATACAGCTTTACAGTCAGTGTTAGTCTAATGCACATGCCATCTGTGCGCCGTGTTTATTGTGATGTGCGCTCCTGCCTTGGCTTGGCTGAACTTGATATTGCGTGGCTGGCCCGTCATTCATTTGGTGTGTCAGCGAAAGCTTGCCTTTGATAACATGCATCCAAGAATGCGCATCCACATGAAATCCAAAGAACACAACAATGTTCGTTCCTATGTAAGAAATGTTCCCTTTTTCTGTTTTCTTGTCCCAAAGTCCTTTGTTCCAAGAGAGTTTTGTTCTGTTTTTTTTTTTACTTTATTTAGTAGCTATTTGTCAGAAGGACTTTCTTCAAAAATAAAACTTATATCAAAAGGCCACTGATGCACCTTTCCAGTTGGGTTGTACTCAGGTAATTAAGAAGTCCATTGTCCAGATGTTTAGGTTGATTTATTTTCCAGTTCAAAAGCAAAAATGTGCGTGTTCATCATACCGCCTCTCTCTTGCTGTGGTAAAAAAAAAGAAACATGTTGTAGGTAGATGATCGGTATACCCTAGACAATCCGTATACCCCGTTGTTACGAAGCAATTCTATTGGCCAGTCAGTTAAAGGGTCCTTCCAGCCTACTTTGAATCTTTGTTGCCTGTGTTTAAACTTTCACGTTGGCAGCAAAGTAGTAGTAGTAGTAGCCAACAGTACATTAATAGTATAATACTAATAATAACTATAATAATAATAATCGTGTGATGCTATTAATAACGTGAAGACACAATAGGACTGAGACCCTAACCCTAAGGGTTCGAGGGTATACCAATTGTCTACCTACACATGTCCCCTCCTGGTGCATCATCTGACACTGACACACCTGCTACCTTTATCGTTAATCCAAAAAAGTGCTTGCTCTGGTGCTTAGCGCCCCTAGTGTCTACAAAAATATGAAGACAAGAAAATGCAAAAATAACGAATAATATTAATGAAATAACCAAACTAACGAATTAGCTCCTACAGCTTATGTTGGTCATATAGAGGAATCAAAAGTAGATGGAAACTGGTTAATAAGTGGGGGGGGGGGATCCTCATAGCAGCTTGAAGCAGACTGGGACCACTTTTTTTGTGTCCACACCTTATTTTGAAAACTACTTCCACACTTGAGAAAATATGCCAAACTCCAAATGTGATTGCACCCTTAGACATACACTGGATTGACTATCTTATTATCTGTCTGTCTGTCACTCTCTTTTTATGTTCTCAGCTCTGTGTTTGTAACGCTTACCATGACTTTGTCAATCTTTCTGCCTCTGTCTCTATCTTTTTCTATGCCTTTACCTTTCTGCCAGTTGTTGTAATTCATATCTCAAAGCCAGCAGTTGGTGTGCAGCAATATGGCACCACCGTATAAGGAAACTCTTTATCAGTCCCATACTCCTCTCTGATGCTGTCTTTTCATTTCACTTTTGTCATATCTGTAATACCTGATACTATGCCCCGGATCTTATCAGGCTTGCATACTTGCCTTAACCTCTCTCTGTGAACTTAATCTCCTTAATTCAGTGTCAAATTTATGTGTCTTGTCAGTACAGCAGTCTTTCTCGAGGTATCTTTGCCATCTGACTTGCTTTGTGCTCTCTTCTACTGGCTGGTTGCCCTTTTGTCCGCCTGTACTTCTTCACGCATATATGAGCCAAAACATTATGACCAGTCACAGGTGAACCGAATCACATTGATCATCTTCAAACAAGGGCACATGTCAAGGTCTGGGTGGATTAGATGGTAAGCGAACGATCAGTTCTCACTGTCAACATGTTGGATGCAGGAGAAATGGGCAAGAGTAAAGACCTGAGCAGCTTTGACAAGGGCCAGATTGTTGTGGCCAGACGACTAGGTCAGAGCATTTCTGAAATGGCAAGGCTTGTGGGGTGCCCCTGGTCAGCAGTGGTTAGTACCTACCGACAGTGGTCCGAGGAGCGTACAAACCACAAACCTGCGACAGGTTATTGGGTACCCAAAGCTCATCGATGCACGAGGGCAATGCAGGCTATCCCGTCTGGTCTGAACTGACAGCAGGTCTACTTGTGGAATAAGTCACAGGACATTTTAATAATAGTTATGGGAGGAATGGGTCATAACACACAGGGCATCGCAGCTTGCTGCGTATGGAGCTGTGTAGCCATAGACTGGTCAGAGTGCCCATGATGACCCCTGTCCACCATCGAAAGTGCATACAATGGGCACACGAGCGTCGGAACTGGACCTTGGAGCGGCGGCAGAAGGTCGCCTGGTCCGATGAGTCCCGTTCCCTTCCACGTCACGTGGATGGCTGCGTACATGTGCACTGTTTACCTGGGGAAGTGACGGCAACAGGATGCACCGTAGGAAGACGACAAGCTGGCGGAGGGACTGTGATGCTCTGGGCAATGTTCTGCTGAGCTGAACATTTTTTAACTGAAGCCAACGCTCATTTCGCAACGCTCGCAATTAACTCCACCCGTTCACCTCCTACCACTGACTTTTCAGGGATTCACGCCGCTCGTAAATCTCGCTTTGCATTCGGTTAAAAGGCCCCTTTAGACATGATCTGTTTTTGCTCCTCAGGCTAATGGCGGTAACGATGTACTATGGTTTTCCTGTTGCTGAAGCAATCATAAACAAGGAAATGTAGGTCATGGGATTTTGGCAAATTGATAAAGAGTATTTGGTAGAACAAACGGCCACACGTGACCGAAATTATGAGTGTGCAAGCTTATCCTATCTGCATCGCCTATTTCTATCCCAAATGTTCTCCATTCCTCCCTACTCTTCTCTCTCTCCTGCATCTTTTATCTCTCCGTCCGTTATCCAAACCGCCTATCCCCAATTGGGGTCTTTTATCCCTCCTTTCACTCTAACTCTTGCTCCATGGTGCAGTATAGCAAGTATGAAATGATGGTAGTATATCCTAGACACAATATCCGCCATGTTTGTAATAATGGGCCTAACCCCCGCCCCCCACCCACCCACTCTCCCACCCACACACACACACACACACACACACACACTGGCAACATAATGGCATCGTTGTGCTTACTGCTCCTTACCATTGATTAATTTATATACATGTACACCTAACCACACACACACACACAGGCATGCGTTTAATCACATGCCGCAGCTGCGGTGTTGTTGGCGGCATATATCCTTATCCAAGATCCACTGTCTAGGAGCCTCGTGAGCTGCCAGAGCTGATAATCAATGTTGGTCAAAAGACACAACGCCTCATAAAGAAACACACACACACACACAGCACAGAAGTAATTATTGATTTGCCCTGTGTGCGACTGTTTATGGAGATATTTGAGCTGTGGCGCCGGTGTCTGTGTGTGTTGCTGTTCACCTGGTGAGGCGTGATTATCGAATCAGCGGGTTGTTGTGTCCGGTTAATTGTGTTCTGTGTCACACTGGTTTTGGAGATGCTACCAGGCGGAGCGCATCGTCTCGTGGAAGAAGTTCAGGATTAAGCTTTCCAAGTAGATTAGGGTTCTCCATTAGCTGCACGCTCACACCGAGGCGCCGCGGCCTATAGGCTAAGGAGAGTGCACGCGCACACACAAACAGGCGACATAAAGAAGGGCCAAAATGAAGACAATTTAAAGACACACTCACCTACACGAACACACACATGCTCTCACACACACACACGTACATTGTTTTAGATATACAAGGTCTTTCCATCCAGTTGGCGTGAATTATTTTTTCCCCCAAGCAGAGAAGATAGTAATTTTAGACCACCTGCCTTGTGTGAGTGTGTGTGTGTGTGTGACAATATGTCATTAATCTCTCAAATACAGGCTTGGAAAGGCAATCTGTCGGCTATCATAGATGATACATGGCCTGCTATACAAAGACTTGCCTGTTGCATACTAACATACCAGACAGGAACACACATGCCGGTATACACGTACACATGCGGGCGGCCCAACCACATATAGAAACCTGCTGTGAGAAGCAGCTTATAGAGAGAAATGCACATGCTCGCACATGTGCATGGGCGGGTGACATACAGCACTCTCTTGTCTTATGTTTTATCGTTTTGCAGCATTGAATCACGGTGGATTTACTTTAGATTTTTTTTTGACACTGATCAGCTGAAAAAGCCCTTTTCATGTCAAGATGAAAACACATTTCTACAAATTAGTCTAAATTTATAACACATATATTATATTATAACAATACAAAATAGTTGACTGCATAAGTATTCATCTTCAAGTCAGTATTTAGTAGATGCACCTGTGGCAGCAATTACAGCCTCAAGCCTGCGTGGCTCGGTCTCTATCAGCTTTGCACATCAGACACCGCAATTTCCCCCCTTTCTTATTTGTTAAACTGCCCAAGCTCTGTCAGCGTGCATGGTGATCATGAGTGAGTCCAGCCACAAGTTCTCAGCTGGGTTGAGGTCTGGACTCTGACTCAGCCGCTCCAGAACATTAACGTTGTTGTTGTTGTTGTTGTTTTTAAACCATTCATGTGCAGCTGTGGCTGTATGCTTGGGGTCATTGTCTTGTGGCCGTTTTCAACTGCATGTTACCGGCTCAACTCAACTCTACTCCCCCCCCCCCCCATTGGGCAAAAGTTGGGGATAGTACGTAGACCTGGAACTTTTTTTTGGAACCACCTTCGTCGAGGTTCCAAGCGAGCTGAGTCGATACTAAAAGGTGACGTGAAAACGGTGCAGACCACTGATTGGTCAGAGAAAATCATCACTGCGTCATCGCTGCTTGACACGGGACATGCTGCACAAAACGGTCATTTTTAAACAGCCAAGCTACTGCAGCAGCCACTTTTTTTTTTCACTGCAATAATGTCACTCAATTAAATGGCAACCTGCAAAAACATGCCGTGGTCACCGAGAATCAAAAACACCATCCCTTCATATCCTCCATTGTTCCTGTGAAGATGACCGCAGCAGTTTCATGCGGTGTTGCTCTGACGACTAGCTACACCGAGGGGGTACTATCCGCAGTGAACAATGAAATCCAGAAAAGTACCTGTGACCAGAGTCGAGTCGAGTCAAACCGATAGTGGAAAAGAGCAATTGCTGGAAAACAACTCTTCTCCCAAGCTACAGTTCTCTTGCAGACTGCATCAGGATTTCCCCCAGGATTTCCCCGTATTTTGCTGCATTCATTTTACCCACCACCTTCACAAGCTTTCCAGGGCCTGCTGCACAGAAGCGAGCATAGCATCTACTCTGATGGCCAGAAAGCTCAATTTTGGCCTCATCAGACCACAAAACCTTCATCCAGCTGACTTCAGAGCCTCCCGCATGCCTTCGAGCAAACTCTAGCCGAGATTTCATGCGAGGTTTTTTTCTCCAACTGTGGCTCTCTCTTTCACACCCTACCATAAAGCTGCGACTAGTGAAGACCCCAGGCAACAGTTGTTGTATGCACAGCCCCTCCTATCTCAGCCACTGCAGCTTGTAACTCCTTCAGAGGAGTCACAGGTGTGCTGGTGGCCTGCCTCGCTAGTCCCCTTCTTGCACAGTCACACAGTCTTTGAGGATGGCCTGCTCTAGGCAGATTTATGACTGTGCCATGTTCTTTCCATTTCTTAATAATTGACTTAACTGTTCTCCAAGGGATATTCAGCGACTTGGAGGTTTCCTCGTATCCGTCCCCTGACTTGTGCTTTTCAATAATGTTTTCACAGAGTTGATTGTAGTGTTCGTTTGTCTTCGTGGTGTAGTTTTGTGCATCATCTCCCCATCTCTCCAAGGCCAATGCAGTTTTATTCATGTACAAAAATAAGGCCATATATGGAGATAGACACACTTCTCATTGTCTCCTCAGTTGACGTCTTCATGTTCTCCTCAGGGCCATTGTCTTGCCTAACCCACAATAAGAGAAGGTTATTTTATTCTGGTTGTCACAGGTGGTATGTTTAGATTTAATGATGCAGCATGCAGCATTTTTCATTAAGAGGAAAGGGTCGGGGGGGGGGGTCCGGGTAGTGTAGCGGTCTATTCCATTGCTTACCAACATGGGTATCGCCGGTTCGAATCCCCGTGTTGCCTCCGGCTTGGTTGGGCATCCCTACAGACACAATTGGCTGTGCCTGCGGGTGGAAAGCCGGATGTGGGTATGTGTCCTGGTCGCTGCACTAGCGCCTCCTCTGGTCGGTCGGGATGCCTGTTCAGGGAGGAGGGGGAACTGGGGGAATAGTGTGATCCTCCCACGTGTAACATCCCCCTGGTGAAACTCCTCATGGTCCGGTGAAAAGAAGCGGCTGGTGACTCCACATGTATCGGAGGAGGCATGTGGCAGTCTGCAGCCTTCCCCTGGCTCAGCAGAGGGGGTGGAGCAACAACCAGGATGGGTCGGAAGAGTGGGGTAATCGGCAGGGAACAATTGGGGAGAAAGGGGGGGGGGTGTCAGTTTGAAATTGCTCTTTCAGACATAAGGATCTAAATGACAGGTGGGGTAGCTGCTCTGAGTTCGGGGCATGCAAGGAGAACAATCCCCCCCCCCTCCTCCCCCACCCATCCACACTGTAGCACAAAACACATTTGTATTCTTGGCTGGTCCTTAACACCTCCAACAAGGCTATACCTTGAGACTCATTCGCCCATATTATTGTGTCATAGAAAGTACGGCACCATCTTTTTTCAATATTCTTTGAACTCCTGAAAACAATTCTCTTGAGGTGCTGCTAAGACCTGAAGCTGGTTCACTTGAAATGTGTTGACACTCCTAGAAGCTGCTGGTACAGCCCTGAAGAGTTCCCCCCCACACACACACACTATACACTACGTTATGTTCTTATTTATTTATTTATTTTATCTTAAACGTGCAATCGCTTTTTTAGGCGATTTTAGGCGGCATGGTGGCGCAGTGGTTAGCGCGGTCACCTCAAAGCAAGGATGTCCTGGGTTCGAGCCCCGGGGGTAGTCCAACCTTGGGGGTCGTCCTCTGTGTGGAGTTTGCCTGTTCTCCCCGTCTGTGTGTGGGTTTCCTCCCACAGTCCAAAGACATGTAGGTCAGCTGAATCAGCCGTATTAAATTGTCCCTAGGTGTGTGTGTGTGTGTGTGTGTGTGCGCCCTGTGTTGGACCGGCGGCCTGTCCACGTTGTCTCCTCTGCCCAGTGACTGCTGGGATAGGCTCCAGCATCCCCGCGACCCCGAGAGCAGGATAAGCGGTTTGGATAATGGATGGATGGAAGTGCAATCACTACTTTTTCCCTGGAGCCTTGTCTTTGTTTCCCACCATTTGTTTCCTCCCTCCCTTTGCTTACTCGTTTACATTTGGTTTTTATTCACCTCCTTCTCTCCTTGCTCCTCAGCTTGAACCACACACTCGCTCCGGCACAGCTCATTACAAAACTGTCGCAGCTCATCCACCCGCTCACAGGTTACAGCACGTGTCCCCGTTGGCCTCTCCCGCGGACGCTTGTATGAGCCGAGTTCATCGCTTAACGACTCACCTCACTCCTCTTGAACGTTTACGTTTTGTTTCTATTGAAGTGGAGGATGATGATGATTATAACTAGCGTACATTTTAGGGCATTTCTCCCTTTTTCATCCCAACTGGACATGTCCAACTCCCTCCTAAGGTCCCACCATTGCACACCTCCTATGGCGGAAACCTCCATGCGTCTTCCTCTGATACATGTGGGAGCCGTCCGGTCACTGCTTTTCACCTCCCAGCTGGGCACTTCTCTGGGGGAACATAACACATGTGAAGTTCATGTTATTTCCAGTCCCACCTGTAGTGGTCGCTGTTAATAATGGCAGCACATGTAACTTCTACTGATTCCCAACCAGGAGCAATGCCAGTTGTGCTCCCTGCGATGCCTGACGGAACCGGAGGAAACGCCGGGGTTCGAACCATGAACCTCAGCATTACACTACCATTTCCATAGGCGTTGCTGTTGTCACTGGTGTCACCAAACTTGGGATGAGTGCCAACATTATGGGCGTTGTGATCATCAATTTTCCTTATCGATATTATCTTATTGACTGCCGTTTAACACCTCTCTATCCTCCTGTGTGTGTGTGTGTGTGTGTGTGTGTGTGTGTGTGTGTGTGTGTGTGTGTGTGTGTGTGTGTGAGTGTTTGTGCGCAAAATACTATCAGTGTTTCCATTTGAGTCTCTTGTGTCTTGCGTGTCCCTCTCGTATATGTGGATGACACCATCAGTGACAGATATTCCTGGATGTTGACTTCATCATCAGAGATCAGGGGATGGGCGTGTAGTTTTGTGGTCTCTTGGTTTTGTCCAAACCCTGGAGGAGAGGCGGCGAAAACCCTTGAAAACGAGCAAATAGATGAGTGATGTAGTCTGCTACGTCCCTCATACTTAAAGAAAACAAAAAAGCTTAAAGCCTTTTTTTTACATGTGCCCTTTATCCCCCCCACCTTCCAACCCAACAACTCCAAAGGCTGTCACTTTCCCTTTCACTCTCTCTCTCTCTGTCTTCTCTCTCTGTCTTTCAATGTCTCTCTGTCATTTTCTTGCTCTCTCGCTCTCTCTCTGTCTTCTCTCTCTGTCTTTCTGTCTTTCTCTTTCTCTCTGTCTTTCTCTCACGCTGTCTTCTCTCTCTATCTTTCTGTCTTTCTCTCACGCTGTCTTCTCTCTCTGTCTTTCTGTCTTTCTCTCACGCTGTCTTCTCTCTCTATCTTTCTGTCTTTCTCTCACGCTGTCTTCTCTCTCTGTCTTTCTGTCTTTCTCTCTCTCTCTGTCTTTCTCTCACGCTGTCTTCTCTCTCTCTCTGTCTTTCTGTCTTTCTCTCTCTCTCTGTCTTTCTCTCACACTGTCTTCTCTCTCTGTCTTTCTCTCACGCTGTCTTCTCTCTCTCTCTGTCTTTCTGTCTTTCTCTCACGCTGTCTTCTCTCTCTCTCTGTCTTTCTCTCACACTGTCTTCTCTCTCTATCTTTCTGTCTTTCTCTCTCACGCTGTCTTCTCTCTCTGTCTTTCTCTCACGCTGTCTTCTCTCTCTATCTTTCTGTCTTTCTCTCTCTCTCTGTCTTTCTCTCACGCTGTCTTCTCTATCTTTCTGTCTTTCTCTCTCGCTCTGTCTTTCTCTTTCTCTGTCTTTCTCTCTGTCTTTCTCTCACACTGTCTTCTCTCTCTGTCTTTCTGTCTTTCTCTCACACTGTCTTCTCTCTCTGTCTTTCTGTCTTTCTGTCTCTCTCTGTCTTTCTCTCACGCTGTCTTCTCTATCTTTCTGTCTTTCTCTCTCGCTCTGTCTTTCTCTTTCTCTGTCTTTCTCTCTGTCTTTCTCTCACGCTGTCTTCTCTCTCTGTCTTTCTCTCACGCTGTCTTCTCTCTCTGTCTTTCTGTCTTTCTCTCTCTGTCTTTCTCTCATGCTGTCTTCTCTCTCTGTCTTTCTGTCTTTCTCTCTCGCTCGGTCTTTCTCTCACGCTGTCTTCTCTCTCTGTCTTTCTGTCTTTCTCTCTTGCTCTGTCTTTCTCGCTCTCTGTCTTTCTCTCTGTCTTTCTCTCACGCTGTCTTTCTGTCTTTCTCTCTCTCTGTCTTTCAATGTCTCTCTGTCATTTTCTTGCTCTCTCGCTCTCTCTCTCTCTGTCTTCTCTCTCTGTCTTTCTGTCTCTCTCTCTCACTCTCTCTCTCACTCTCTCTCTCTGTCTTTCTGTCTCTCTCTCTCACTCTCTCTCTCGCTCTCTCTGTCTCTCTCTCTCTCTCGCTCTATGTAAGGTGGTGCAGGGTTGTTTTCACTTGCCTCCTGCATTCCCATGGCGTGTAGACAATTTTCTTCTTTCTTTATTTCCTGACAACTGCACTTTAGAGAAAATCTCTTAGCCGTCGCTGCTATTGTGCTGTTCTCTGCCTCGCTGTTGCTCGGCGCTCCCGGCCTCTTCTCCTCTTGGCTCGGGAGAACACAAACAAAATGAATTGCCACTTTACTTTGATGATGCCCTTCATATTAAGCAAATGAAAAAAGTAAACAGAGAAGAGAGAGAGAGAGACAGAGAGACAGAGAGAGACAGAGAGACAGAGAGAGAGAGAGGATGGAGGAGCGCCTGGATAACAATCTGTTTCATGTAGTCTTTGTTGTTGTTTGTGTTGAATCGGTTTGGAGGTTGAAAGATAATTACTTTGGCAGTGCTGTCATTGTCACGGTCATGCCAGCGGGGCCTGAAATTCTCTGCAGATGCTGCGCTGCATGTTTTTTCATCCAGGAACCAACTTTAATTATTTTTTTCCTTTGTCCTTAACTTTTTATTGACCCAATCGCTTTTTTTTTTTTTTGCAGTCTTTCCCTGTGCTCACGTTTTTCCTCTTTTCATAGCTGGCTACTCCTCTACCTTTCATGATCATGCCTCTCCTCCTCCTCCTCCTCCTCCTCCTGTCATTCTTGATCTTCATCCCTTCCTCGCTACCCTTCATTTCTACTGTCATATCCATCCCTGTCGATCATTTACCCCCTCCCCGCCCCACCTTTTTCTCCAACTCTCCACCACTTCTCTTTTTTTCTGTTTCTCACCCTCCTCTTCAACCCCTGTATTCATTCTCCTCTTCCTCTCTCCCTCCCTCTCTTCTCTCCAGGTCCCTGTCGGGCCGTATCGTCGGAGGCGTGTGGTGGTTCTTCACCCTCATCATCATCTCCTCCTACACCGCCAACCTGGCTGCCTTCCTCACTGTTGAGAGGATGGTCTCCCCGATAGAGAGTGCTGAAGACCTGGCCAAACAAACAGAGATAGCCTATGGGACACTGGACTCTGGATCCACCAAAGAGTTCTTCAGGGTAAGGCTCTCCTTACATACAGTGCCTATCTGACAACTTGAGAGGGATAGACTCCTTTAACGCAGATTCAAACATTTTAACACATCCGGCTGTGATTACAGTAATGCAAGAATAGAAGAGAATAAAGCATCACAGGACGGTGCTCCAATATTGACATTTGTGGCTGCATGCAGTTCTTCAGAACAGCACATAGTACGTTCCACTTACTTTGTGGATACATGGGAGTGAATGTGTGTAGCAGACCAGTCTCCATCCACCCATCCATCCATTATCCAAACCACCCATCCTGCTCTCAGGGTCACGGGGATGCTGGAACCTATCCCAGCAGTCATTGGGCGGCAGGTGACACCCTGGACAGGCCGCCAGGCCATCACAGGGCCCACACACACACACACACACACACACACACACACACACACACACACACACACACACACACACACACACACACACACACATTTACACCTAGGGACAATTTAGTACGGCCAATTCACCTGACCTGCATGTCTTTGGACTGTGGGAGGAAACCGGAGCACCCAGAGGAAACCCACGCAGACACGGGGACAACATGCAAACTCCACACAGAGGACGACCCGGGACAACCCCCAAGGTTGGACTACACCCCGGGGCTCGAACCCAGGACCTTCTGGCTGTGAGGCGACCGCACTATCCACTGCGCCACCGTGCCGCCCCAGACCGGTCTCAAGGTTTAGAAATAGGTTTAAGAACGTAAGTACTTTGGCAGGTGGGGCAGAGCATAGTGGCGGTAGACTCAGCCAAAAATACAGAAATGGCTGTCGGAATACTGGACAACCCAAGAGTTCATAGGAAAAAAAGGAAGAATGCCGGAATAGGAAACCGTCTGTTTGCATACAGTTTACCTCAGCGCAACCGCTCATATTTACCCATAAACACACACACTACGATGTCAGTAATGACTGGGTGAGATGTTAATGAAGATATATAAAGCATACACATAAACGAACATACCCAGAGAATACAGTCGTACCATATGTGCATATGTGTGCAGATAAATGTAGAGGTACTCGTATGCTGATGCCTTGTCTAGATTTGTTATGATGTGTAATTATTCTTTTTACATGAGCATCTGTGTGTGGGTGAGTGTGTGTGTGTGTGTGTGTGTGTGTGTGTGCGTGCGTGCGCACGTGCACATGCCTGTGCTCGTTTGGTTGGACTGTAGCAAACAGTTTGTGCTCCTGTGAGCGGCTCTGGCATCATCAACATAACAAGCAGGCTGAAATCTGTGGAGGGTGAAAAAGCAATTTACTCTCCCACAGCTGAGGGGGATTCACCACCGTTAATTATCTGTGTGTGTGTGTGTGTGTGTGTGTGTGTGTGTGTGTGTGTGTGTGTGTGTGTGTGTGTGTGTGTGTGTGTGTGAGAGATTGAGTGTTTCTTTATGCATTTGCATTCAAGCAAATATATATATATATATAAGCTAGATGTAGGAAAAAACTTTCATGCATTTCAGTACAAGCTTGTTTCATGTTACGCACTCTTCAGCTGCCAATATGATTAAATGCTATACATTATCTATCTATATACACACACACACACACACACACACACACACACACACACACATATACGTATATATATATATATATATATATAGTATATGCAGCAGCTTATGAGTGCGCGACGCACAAAACGGGCCTGTACTGCTATGCATTAAAATCCGTGTTGATATATATAAATAGATATATATATACTTACTTTTGTGTGTGTGTGTGCGTGTGCGTCCCACAGCAGTATTTTGTATTTTCCTCCCCGTGTTCACCTTTGTGCAGTGTCGATGCCTGAAGGTGACTTGCAGCATACATTTGCTGTTCTGTTCATGCACTTATTGTTAAATAGTAGCACATGGGAATAGTAGCACTGTACTGTCACACACATAAGTACTGATTACACACAATGACACACTCGCACATATTGGCCCGGCCCACCAGACAGGGTGATACGTAGGTGGCTAGAGGTGATGGATACAGTAAATGAGGGCTGGATGGATGATGGGGAAAGAAGTACAAGTGAGGGAGAGAAGGAATGGATAGATAAAGTGAGAGCCGCGAGGATAGAGTGTGAGATGAAGGGATATGCAGGGATGGAAAGAGGGAGGGAGGGAGGGAGGAAGAAAAAAAAGAGGAGAGAAGGAGAGAAGAAGAGGGAAGGGAGTGGAAGGTTGGTCTGCTGGTCCGCTTGAATGTGAGTGGCATTATTATGGGATAGATGTCCGTCACACACTAGCGATTAATGTGCACACACACATACAGGTGCACACACACACACACACACTAACACATGTGTGCACACACACACCCCACCCCCCATGCGCTGGTTTCTGTAGCCTGGGCTTGTCGCTTGCAGAGCGACAGACTAGCGCTTTATCACCGGGAGGAAAAAGGAAGAGAGAGCGCGAGAATAACAGGACGCTCGTGGAGGATGACGATTTGACTCCTTAGCTTGTTATTTTCACTCTTCAGTACACATAGCCTGCCCACAAATGTGCAAAGACACACACAGATAGACACATCCAAGCATACTTACTCACTCTCCCGCCAAACCCTGCTTGCACACACATATGTACAAACATACACATATAGAATCCAACACACACACACACATACATTTAGATGCACACAAACACACACACATACTATACAAACTCTGTCTGTCTTTCTCTTTTTTCTCTATCAAACACCAAGTGTACCACAACATTATATACAGTCTAACAGTATGCCGTTCTGTAAAGGCTGACAGATTTCACAACATTTATCCATCCATCCATCCATTATCCAAACAGCTTTTCCTGATCTCAGGGTCGCGGGAATGCTGGAGACTATCCCAGCAGTCATTGGGCGGCAGGCGGGGAGATCGTAAACAAATTCAAAGTTGGGACTGATAGTTGGCCATTCGAAGGACACAAGTTGCTTTTTAATTATGTTAATAAGTATCACTCCTTGCCAGAGGATCAAATAGTAGCCAGAGCTCACAGTGTGCCGTAAGCTACCTCTTGGCACACTGCCTAAGTGTAAACCAGTGGTGATTCCGTATGTGGCAGGAGTGTCAGATGCGTATTTTCAAAACACCGTGTCTCACTTGCTTTCAAACCCCAAAATACGCTGCACCAGAGGTTGGTCCACCCCAAGGATCGGGTCTGTTAAGTGCTGGGAGGATTGCCGTGACGTGTACATCGGGGAAACTAAACAGACGCTGGGCAAGAGGATGGCACAACACAGGAGAGGCCAGGACTCTGTAGTCTACACCATCTACAGACCAGTTGCCACTCTTTCAGGGATGAGGATGTGCACATCCTTGATAGGGAGGAACGATGGTTTGAATGGGGAGTCAAAGAGGCCATCTATGTGAAGAGGGAACGACCATCCCTGAACCGGGGGCGACAGAGTACCTCTGTCCAGATGAACTGATTCAACCTTCTTTGATAGTTTAATCACCAACTTTTCAGCGTTTCCCACCACTGGGTTACCCTTTAAGAAATAAGCTTGAATTGGAGCAAAAACAATGTAAAATTGTAAAAAGCACCCACGACAGCACCGGGAACAACATCCCACAACGTTCAACACAGGTCCAGCATCCATACTGTTGTTTTGAATGCATAGAAACGGAGCAAACGTAAAGCAGTCATTATAAACACGACGGTTGGACAGCTTCACGGTGTACTGTACTTGCGTGTACTGTTTTTCTCAGGTGATCCATCTTTCCAAATAAACAGCGCATTGGTGGAGACAGTTGAATAATCAGATAAATGGCTTTGAACACCATTGTCCCTCAGGTGGAAAACCGTGGTTCAGTCCTCTTTGTCAGCAGTTGTCCACCCTGCTGAAGTGCTCTTGAGCAAGACCCAAAAGTCCCCCAGGCTACAGGAGGGCTTGTCCCTGCTGCATTTTCTATGGGGAAGTTACCGCCACTAACTTTATTTTTGCATTCGTAGTAGTATCTTTACACGGTACTACTAACGAATGCCAAAAGAAAGATGGCTGTGGAGACCCCTGGGAAACAGGGAACAAGCCGAAAGAAGAAGAAGAACAGTATCTTTACACGGTACATCTCTAACACATCAAAATATGTTGATAAACAGACACATTAGGGAGATGTGATTAAAAACCAGCACAGTTTTTAACCCTTATCAATTATTTCTGGCACATCGTGTTGAAAACGGACGGAGCATTTAATTGTTTTTGATTAGATGCATCAGTTAAAGTGCAGGAAACTGAACCATTTGGAGAATTTATGAATTTAACTCACAGGTGATGCAGAGTGAATGGGCCGTTTTCACCGCTGAGTGCATCTTCACTCAACGGTGAAAGTAGGAAATGCTGCCAAGTACTGAATATACATTTATATTTATGAAGAAAACGAATACACACTTTGACAGCTCTACATCAATCCCTAAACTTGTATTTACTTTATTTTACAGTAGGCCAAAATGGCAAGCTTGTTTAGATGGATACATACATGGATGAATGAATGCACATCAAGATTACAAAGACATATGTGTCAATTATCAGAATAGACCCTAAAATATTTATTTTGCTGTCACCACTGAACTGATGCATTTGGCAGTTTAGGCTAATGTAAAGAAGCTGGTCGCTGCAAACTCGCCTATAATGCAGTTTTTTTTTAATATGCCGACATTTTGGCAAGTAAAGTTCTCTTCGTCGGTAGCAAGTCCTGTTGGTAATGCCTTAAATTGCTCGACTTCCTTGGGTGAAACTAATCCAGTTTGAATAGGGCTTTGCTCCCCCTCTACGGTGGAGGAAGAGGCTGCTGTATCTACCACCAGTGAGCTCGCTGTCTTCCTCGCCATCACTCATCATTTCTCTCAGGTCAAATGAAACCACCTGTGTCTGCCCCATCTGCCATTCCCTCTCTCATCTCATTTCTCTCACCTTCAATCACAGCATGCCAAAACCATTATCCACCATAAAATTTGGTTAAAACGGTCAAGCCAAACGATAGTGATGTGCAGTACTTCAACTAACCTGTTGTCCTCCTCCTCCTCTCCCATCCTAGCGGTCCAAGATAGCCGTCTATGAGAAGATGTGGTCATACATGAAGTCGGCCGAGCCCACGGTCTTCACCAAGACTACAGCCGAGGGTGTGGCAAGGGTTCGGAAGTCCAAGGGGAAGTACGCCTTCCTCCTCGAGTCCACCATGAACGAGTACACGGAGCAGCGCAAGCCCTGTGACACCATGAAAGTCGGGGGGAACCTGGACTCCAAAGGCTATGGGATTGCAACCCCAAAAGGCTCACAGTTAAGGTAGGTGGAGTAGTGTAACAATAGCAAGCAGTAGCGTATATGATACTGTACTATTGCTATGGTATTCCACCTACCCTGCTGTGCCTTTTCATTACCACTATGTTTGCCATCTTCAGTGTTTTACGCGTGCCAGTGGAAAACCTCGTGTCTCCACAATCAAACGTTTATTCGTTGAGTAAACCTAACCAAATTTCAAAAGTATTCTCTAAATCATACAGTGCATCCTAATTGGCTTGTAGAGAGCGGAATTATGAAGCTGTGATTATGAAACGAATCGTATGTAGCACCTTTCAATTTGTGTAAAATCTGAAGCCAAGATAACTCAAGTAAAATTTGCTGCCTAAACAAGGAGTCGATAGGTTTTCACACAACGGCAGCGATGTGCAAGTGTGGGAAGTTGAGTTTAGCCATTCATCATTCTTTTTTGTCATATCTTATTTCTTCATTATTTTTCTCTCACCCTTTTTTCCCTCTTACTTTTCTATTCTCTCTCTCTCTATCTCTCTCTCTCTCTCTCTCTCTCTCTCTCTCTCTCATTTCTTCCCTTCCTCTCTTTCTTCCACCATCTCTATGTGAAGGGCTGTTTACTTCCATCGCTGTTGTGAGTGTTATCTCGTCCATCCTTTTCTTCACCTCTGCCTGTCTCCATCCTTGTCTTTTTCACTGTCTGTCTCTCTCCACAGGGCCACCTAACAGGTAACTCCATTTGTCCGTTGTCGAGCTGTCTGGCGTTTACACCTTTCATCCATAGAGATGGTAGTCATGATTGTGATGATGATGATGATGATTATTATTATTATTATTAGAACAATGATAAGGAGAGCTGGATTATGAATGAATAAAGTTACTGACTTGACCATCGCCATGGGAAGGGGCAGAGCGCCATAGCGTTGCCACTGAATCCAGAGCCACAAGGGGGAATTTATAGATCCAACAGGGAGCAGAAATCAAGAAACACGAAATAGAGGGGCCCAGTCAAGGGGGGACTAGACACCAAACAAACAGGATCCCACATTAAATCTATTGAGTCAGAATTAAATCAATGACCGTTTGTCAAATTCTAATTAGGTCAAGTGAAAATGTTTGCAAAGACTTTAAAATGATTATTGGACGATGCCAAATTAAAACCCGATCCCAGAAGTAATCAATAGTTAATTATAAGGAATCCCTGACTGTGTGTGCATGCAAGTTTGAGAGAGAAAGAGAGATGGAGGCGGGGGAATGATAGAATGAGTGGCCGCTGCTAAATATACATGTCTCTTTAAGGACACCATGACTGGAATCTTAAGATTTCCTTTTCCTTCATCGGACACTTTTGCGTGCCAGCTTGGCATATTCCAGCTTGCATTGCCCATAGGTATATATGAAGAACAACTCTAAAGACTATCTTTTAAGGTACCTGAAGGACATGTTGTTATGTGGAGATGTTCTCAAAATGCACCAAGTGTCTGGTGAAAGAAAAGAAAAAAACCCAGATTAAATTCAAAGTTTGGCGACTTGTCCCCCTTCTCTCTCTTCATCTCTCTCTGTCAGTTTTTCAAATTTGCCTTTTGAGCAGCAAACCCAAAACGGCGCACCTTACATCCTGTCCTATAACTTCCTCCTGTGTATCTTGTAAAGACGTCCCTCAACACAGCAGTCAATTCAGCTCCTCCTTCACCGTTCAAACAAAGGTTTTTTCCGTTTCCGTGGGAAAAGTGACAGACAGCGGGTGGATAAATCCCTTTTCTAGCCCCCTTATAAACCATTCCTGGGACTATCCACCGCCGTCTCTGGCTTCTCCCAGTCAGCGGGCCTTACCAGTGCCATTCATGTGGCTGGGAGTGAGCACGCTGGGCAAACTCCCCCCTTCTCTCGGTGAAATAATCAGAGAGATAATTTGAGATGATCATGTTTCATAATGAAAACGAAGATTGAATTGATTGAAATTAATGTTATGACTGTTTTTTTTAACTATAGCCATGTTTGACAGTAATGCTGATATGCTAATGTTAATTTTTTTCTTGTATCTCCAAAGGAGTATTTCGGAATTGGTTTTTATTCATGCCTCACTTATTTCGATGAACTCTTTCATGGCTTGTCAATCACTCAGAAGAACGCTGTCTCTCTCTAAACCTCTAAGCGGGGATTGTCTCTCCATCAGGCGCAGGGCCATGTATTTTAGAAAGACCGAAGGTATAAAATTAATCAGGAATCAGAAACAGTTTATTGTCATTTCAATTGTGTACTTGTGTACACAAAAGAAACAGATTTTTTTCTCCCAGCCCACAGCAGTGCAACACAAATGATAAAAGCACATCCAAAATTTCCCAAAACGACACCGCCAAAAACATACAAAAACAGAGAACAAAGCAACAAAACAAAAACAAACAAAACAAACACACACACAGTTAACAACACAGTCCACTCAGTGCAACACAGTCCAAAAATTCCACTGTCCAGAGAGCGAACGCCAGCCAGGATGACTGTCAGAACTGCCGGTCTGCATGGGCTAGCAGTTAGCTTAGCCTGCCCCGCCTCCTCGTCCTGTCAGACCACCTCTGTGTTCCCTCTTCAGACGTAGCTCCGGGCAGGGCCGTGGTCCTCAGGCCCACCGGACGCAGCAGACCAGGCTCCCCCAGCCGATCCACCGCCAGCTCTCCCAGCCATTAAACGAAAAAAATCGACAATCAAAATAAAAACTTCACACGATGACACAAACTTAGACACAGACACAGACATGGACAAAGACACTGCACAGTCGGTACTGGGTGAGGCCGCTGCAAACGTGAGTTCGTGGTGCCATCTTCCCAAACCAGATTAAAGGATTCTGAATGGGTTTGGCCCGGGTGAGAGGCAGACAGCAGAACGTTTACACTGCCGGATCAAGAGTGAGGTTTGACTTTGAACTGGACAGGCATACAGATGGCGAAATGGACCAACAAACAAGCAGGCAGACAGACTGCAGCAATCTTTCGGGTGCGATGAGCTAAGCTGATTATTGCATCTCAAAGGGAAGGGAGGGAGGAGGTATTCACAGTAGGCTGTGAAGGAGCGAGAGGGAGAGACGGCAAAAAGAGCAGCAACAAAATGAAATTATAACAGAAATGCATGGAGCAGAACGGCAAAGTTGAACAGTACCCACAATCCCTTTGAGTTGACACTGTTGTGAGACACCATCGGAGACAGGTCTCCATAGTGATGGTAGCCAGATAACAACATAATGAACCAATGGAGCTAGACAATCTGTTGGCTTCGGCAGAAATGGTGATAATCAAAACCATTTTTTAACCCCCCCCCCCGTTTTCTCCCTAATTGTACTTGGCCAGTTACCCCTCTCTTCCGAGCCGTCCCGGTCGCTGCTCCGCCCCCTCTGCCGATCCGGGGAGGGCTGCAGACTACCACATGCCTCCTCCGATACATGTGGAGTCACCAGCCGCGTCTTTTCACCTGACAGTGAGGAGTTTCACCAGGGGGACGTAGCGCATGGGAGGATCACGCTATTCCCCCCAGTCCCCCCCCCCCCGAACAGGCGCCCTGACCAAGCGCCCAGAGGAGGTGCTAGTGCAGCGACCAGGACACATACCCACATCCGGCTTCCCACCCGCAGAAACGGCCAATTGTGTCTATAGGGATGCCCAGCCAAGCCGGATATGATCAAAACCATTTAAATTGGAAAACATAGTGTACATTGTATATCAAACACCTGCAAAAGTCATAATGATACTGGTCTCCATCACTCATAGATCTCACACAAATAAACCAACACACTCAAATTTAATAAGACAGACATACGTTTGAGTTTTCCACAAGGTTTTCAACGCCATTACACTCCCTCCCTTCATGACCACTTGTAATATAGAGAGTTTGATGAATATGTATGTACACACACACGCGCGCACACACTCGCATGCAAACCAAAGAACCGTCTGGAAGTATGATAGTTCAGCCCTCTGTGTCCCTAATTCATGTGTGGAGGTCATTCCCCTCAGGGGTGTGAGCAGGAGGACTGTAGGGAACCAGAAACACACAAACGCGCATGCACAGAAGAAAAAAATTGCAGACTCACAAAACGAGAAGCACACTAAAAGACAAATGCACTCATGCAGACGCACACACGAAGACATGCATGCAAAATCTGAAGTGGGCTGGCAAGAAGCTAACAGAGGAGCAGCAGGAAACAAGAGTACCGTCAGCGGGCTGCTAAGACCTAGTTAGCACACTTTGTACAGGCGGTGTGACACTCGCTGAGCAGCAGCTTGTGTTCTTGCAGCATGGTGCAGGAGAATCAAACTCACACAGGCAGAGTGAGAAGGAAAACATAAATAACATGCAAGAATAAAATGAAACAAAAAAGGCTACTTGAGATACACGGAAAGAGCGATGACGAAGGAGTGTGTTGGAGTATGTATGCTATGTTACTCCGCAGGAATAGAGAGGAGATGATAGTAGTATTATCACGTCGCTATTAATAGTAGTCATTATAGTATGAATGAGAGCATAAAACGGGAGAGAGAGAGAGAGAGAGAGAGTTCTCTGGGTTGCATTATCCCCCACTAACCCATATCCTGCCCTCATCCCCTCTTGTCTTTTCCCTCCCCCGCCCCTCCCCGTTCCTTCCCTTGGCTGTGGACCCTGTCCATCTTGTCTGTCTGTCCCTCCCCTCAGCTCTGACCAAACTATCTTATCTGTTCCTCCTTTTGTTTTCAAAGAAACGCGGTCAACCTGGCCGTGCTCAAGCTCAACGAGCAGGGCCTGTTGGACAAATTGAAAAACAAGTGGTGGTATGACAAAGGAGAATGTGGCAGCGGGGGAGGGGATTCCAAGGTTAGCCCTCACTGTCTGCCCCCCCCCCACCACCACCACTAGGGGCCAGGAGCCGCTCGCTGGCTGTTAGCCTGCGACGGCCCCCACCCCGGGGATGTAACGCACGCATCTGCCCCAGCCAAGTGTGATGAATCACAGGGGGGGTAGGCTAAAGGGACAGCAGCCTACGCTCTAAAGATTAGAGATCATGCCGCATTGCTTGCCAGCAGCGCATGCCTTTAAGTAAAAGCCTCAGAGTTGCAGACAACAGAGGTAAAAATCTGTGCTTCATCATTTCGGACGATAAGCATTCTCAGGAACAAAGAATACATTATTCTCGGTTATCGAAGAACCCCCCCCCCCCCCCCCGCAGAAATGGAGCACCTTTCTCTGGAAGTCATCTGGGCTGTGCTTTGTTTCGAACCCTGGTGGCTCAGACATCTGTTTCCCTCTCAGAATGTGGCCCACACCTCCACAAAATATAGCATTATAACACCTCGCTTATTCCATTAGGGGTAACGGGAAAAGGCGTCCACTTTTGAATCAGATTCGAGAATTAAAGCCGATGTCTGGCAAGAGAAATCAAGCACACCTTACATGAGGTAGCTGAAATATTTAAAGCCATAAAATTTATTTTGCCCTGCCCCTGTCATGCAGTGACTCCTGTCGTTGACGGCAGAGAAGAAGCAAATGGGGAGGAGATTGTCTCACAGACAGACGCACACAGAATTACAAAAGACAGAGTGAGAAGGACAGCTTTTGCTGTCAGGGATATTTGCCCCCTAGTGGCAGCTGTTGGTAGAAGAGAGGAAAAGAGGGGAGACACTTGTCTGGAAACAGTAGCTGAGATGCCAAATTAAATCTTATTTGATTAAGATAATTATCACTGGTGCATGGCCGATGAAACAGGCTTTAACCAGTATGAAATAAAACAGGGCCAAGTGAAGTTGTAGCTCTCAAAATTGTTAAGACTCAAATTTGGCATATGGGGATGAATAACGGCAGCCCCAAACAATTACAGAGCTAGCATTTGTGTATTTCCTGTAAGTTTAGATTCATAAAATTTTATTTTTCCTATTATTTCTTTCATTCAAGTGTTGTGGGAGTTTGGTAGAACCCTGGGGTATGTAGTTACCAGGCCATTATATATAAATCCAAATAACCGTGAAATATCTTCAATAGTTGCTCCGTGCAACCCAGCTGAATAATCCAAAATATTATTTTGTTTTGTTTTTTTCCTCCTCCGTTCGCTTCCATTGCATGGGTAAACAGGTTTCAAAGTCACACTTTTAACACATAGATGAACGCGAACAATGCAAATTCTCCTAGTATTCTACTAGTATATTTAATAATGAGCCCTGTTTTGCCTTCTATTTACAGTTATTGGTAAAAATACTATTTTCTTTGTTCCCTCCACATAGCTTCACTGAATATGTAAAGTGCCTCTCATAGCATGCTGGCAAGCTAACTTCTGCTGGGTTTGTTTGCTATGACTAACGCAGTTTCCAGAAGTGGGCATGTAGATTTGGACCAATCAGATCGATGCTTACACGCCCAAGAATTGGCAAGGCAATGGGGTCACATAAGTGACCTACCAGATCTGCTTTCAAATTCACATGGTAAAATAATGTAATGACCACGGATGACTAGACTCACAAGTCCTTGGCAAACGGGTCAGACCCTTCAGTTGACTTCTTAGCGCAGTAGCCCGTGGTGTGGGCGACCCGAGTTCGCTTCCCGGCTGCCCCTGAATTCGCTACAATAACATGGGGAGAGAGATTTAATTTTCCCAAAACATGACTGATAAAGCTTGTTATTTATTGTCAAAATCCCCTTTGTTTGCTTTCATTTATGTGGTAAAAGTGTGACTTTGAAACCTCTTTCACTGCACAATGGAAGTGAATGAGGGTGGAAAAACAGTATTTAAGATATTAGCTGCACAGAGCAACTATTGAAGATATTTTGTGATAGTTTGGACTCATATCATGGCCAGGTAACACAATCCAAGGTTCTACCAACACTTCAACATCACTTTAATACACACAGTTGTCTTAAATATCTTTATAGAATCACATTTTTCACAGTGTTCTTAAACTAATCTTTTAATCATTCATCTCTCTTTAATACTTTTTCACTGTTCAGATTCCACCTTTGATTTATTTTCCTTTTAGGCCAGCAAGGACATTCAAGGAGCATTATGCTGCACATTTTAACGCCTTTACTCAAAATAAAACCCATTTAAAAAACAGGTTGTCACCCACCACCTCTCTTGACAAACTTCGATAAACTGCCCCGCTGTTTGTCAAGAATTCAATGAGGTACAATGCACAGTCTAGACAGCTATAAAGAAAAGGAAATTATATTGAAGTTTAATGAGAAAAATGGACCGCTCCAGTAACAAAATGACCTGTCTGACCTCCAAAGGCCTCGCAGTTTTAGTCCTTAATAGCCTATCCAAACCGTTCTCCCTGTCTCTCTTTTCTCTTCATCCTAGTATGGTAAGCCTGTGTCCCATTGTCCATATGCACAGCACTTGCCTCTAGGTGAGCAGGGTCAGCTGGGGCACCATGGGTGCGTTACCTTAAGTGACAAAGGGGGGTCCCACTCATATGTCTGTAGCTCGCCTTAGCCCCTCGCTCCCCCCAGCCCCTCCTCATCGAGCGTACACACATGTACTCAGTGGGACCCATACTAGGTCACTTGATCTTTAAACAAAACAAAAAACAAACAAAAAACAAAAAAATATATACCTTTCCATGTGACTGAACTATGCAATGCAAATGTGAAATACCCTAATAACATAAAATAACATGACCTATGATGTTATTTATGTTATTTTTACACGCGAAGAACCCCGGTAAACCTTGCAGTTTTGAAACTGAGCGAAGCAGGCGTCTTAGACAAACTGAAAAACAAATGGTGGTATGACAAGGGAGAGTGTGGACCCAAGGACTCTGGAAGTAAGGTCAGTCTCACGCTGCTGCGGCCCGCAGAACGCTAGCCTGAAACGCAACATGCTCCAGAATAGACTGCAACTGTTGTTTAGCTTTAGCCGTAGCATGTGCAATGAAATGAACAAGAACACAGTGAATACAATCTTACTAAAAATGCCTTATTCACTACAGTGTTTGCCATTTCGCCCAGTTTAAATTGTATGTTACATGGTGGCCTACAGGCACTTACATATATGTGCTTTACATTACAATTCATTAGCTATTAGCTGTACAATCATTATTTACACCAACATTAGCCATGTGGCCGATGTGTTTAAAAAAGGCCTTACCGTTATAGTCACGTTCATGTTTTTGCATTGATCCACAGATTAAAGCCTAAAAGTCATTAGCCAGCTAAAATGAGATGAAAATACAACTCGAGTTAATTAGCTGTGGCATTGGCTTTACAATCTTTGGTGATTCTGATTAGCTTCTGCCTATCCATAGCCTGTTTTTGTTTTTTACAGAACTACATATATTTTTATATTAATATTCGTAAAGTGCTGGATAAGGTATATATATATACATACACACACCTCTTTGCCCCAGTCAAAATTTGTATTTATGTGTTGTAGTTTCTGTAGAAGAGGAGAGATCGTCTGAGATGTTTTAGGCTTCTAGAACATGAGACATGACATAGGATTCTAGAACACTGAAGCCTTTGGAGTGTGATTTGAAGGGTTGAATGAAATGTTTTCCTCGCGTAGCCAAATTCCTGCTTTATGATTTAAAGCAATAGATTTACATATTTGTATTAGCTACCAGTTAAATGCACTGTTAATTCTTATTGTTACATGTTTTCGACTGAGTGTAGAAAGACGGATTTGTCATAAGTGTACTTGTAGTGGACATATACAAAAGTAGTGACTTGACGCTAATACGGCATTTGTTGTGCCAATCGTATTACTGCTCCTATTTAGAATAATCAAAGCCAAAATTATCAGTTGCAATTCATAATTATTGATGAATATGCCCATGTGCTATTACATTACTTCATTAGTATGAAATAGTTCCACAGTAGTTTAACGTCTGTACCTGTCAGCTTTTTTTTTCTGTCTGACCTATCACTATTTCTCTGTGCTGTCTAATCCTTTGTACACTATTGTCCCCTGTCCTCTTCTCTTACACCCACCTTCTCTTACCTCTTCCCCCTCAACTCTCCACTATCTGCCCACCGAACCTCCCTCTTCCTCATCCCACACCATTTGTTCCCTCTCTCATCCACTTCTTCCTTTCCTCTCCCTACCCTGCCTTTCCTTTACCATACTGCCTTCCTCCTCACCTATCCTCCTGCCCAACCCTGGCCCTTTTTTCTCTGCCCCAACCACCAAGCCTCACCTCACCTCTACCCTGTCCTCCCAACTCTGTCTGTGCCCCCCCCAACATCTCATTACCTCCCACTCCACTCTACCCCGAACCAAATCAAACCCCATCCCCACCCACCTCCACCACCCTCACTCTCCAGGACAAGTCGTCCCAGGCTCTGAGCCTGTCCAACGTGGCCGGGGTCTTCTACATCCTGGTGGGGGGCCTTGGCCTGGCCATGCTGGTGGCCCTGGTCGAGTTCTGCTACAAGTCGCGGGCCGAAGCCAAGCGCATGAAGGTGGACCTTAGCCCCCCCCACTGCCCCAGCCCCTCTCCCAGCACCCAGAATCTAGCCACTTATAGGGAGGGGTACAACGTGTACGGCTCCGAGGGGGTCAAGATATAGGGGTAGGATTTAGAGGCTCCCATATAGGTGGGGTAATGGTGTTGGTGGTGATCATGGTGGTGGTGCTGTAGATGCTGTAGATTATTGTATTGTTGATGTAGATGTTGCAGCAGCCCCACGCTAATGTGTTTTGTTTTTGTTTTTTTTGGTTTATTCTGGTTTTGTTTGGGTGTTTTTGTTCATGGAGTGATAAGGATGTGGTCAAGCATTGTGGAACCATTGTTGATTTTTCACTTTTATTTTTTTCTCCATAGTGAAAAGCCACTAATGTCTCACTTTTTTTTTTTTGCTGGTTTGGTCTGTTTTTACTGGTCTTTTAATTTGTTAGATTTTGGTTCGGATTGTTTTCTGTAATGGTTTATCTGTTTCATTGCTTAGCACTTTACCCCAGGCCAGCTTGTGGTTATATTTGAGTGACTTGCAGATTTTGTTCCATCGTCTTTGGCTGCTGTTGATGATGATGATGATGATGATGGTTGTGGTGGTGATGCTCTTGGCTAATGACATGACTAGGCACCTGCATTATATTCTCAGCTAAGAATAAACAAAAAGAGGTGAACTGAGATGGCAAGGGGATGCACAACTCTATCTTCAGGGACTGCTGCTATGTTATATCCACTGCTTTTAATGCCCTTTATCTTAGTTTGCATTGTTCCCAACTGAATAAGAATGAATGAAAAGACAAATTACTGTTTTACTATACTAACCAATAATATAATATCATACCATATAAAACAATATTAACATTCTGATACAATACACACAACACACCACAAACTGGCTCAATCTAGCATGCTGTCTTAACTAGACTCAGAGCATGTCAATAATTCAATATTCCTTGTTACAATCCATAAGAGCTACTTCCTGGAATAATTTAAAAGTTTTAATGGAAATGCTGCCCTGAACTTTATGTTGTTTATTGTTGCACCCATTCAAGACACATAGTATCTAACTACTGTAAATGAACAAGATGCATCAAATCCATTTGAGTTAATCTTTCGCTAATTCTGACTGGGATTCACAGCAACTATTCTGCATCTTTTATCATTTATTCCTTGACTGGAGTTGTGCACACCTGCCTTGAACAGCCCAACCAGGAAACACCTTGGCTTATTCCATTTCTAACAATTGCAATGCACCGCAGTTATACAATGGAGGAACAACCAGTCGAACACTTCATAGTGAATGGCTAATCAGTGATGCTGACTTTTTTTAAAGTGTTAATTAGGCAATTTACAAAGAGCAGTTCATTGAAATGAAGGGAAACATTGGTGACGTTCAATTTTGAAGATCTACTTACAAACCTCTCACAGGCACTCTCCACTTACACCAGTCTAGATGGTTTGATGGCAATAACTAAATTAGCAGGGGCAGTACAAAACCAATGATGAATAACTGAGGGAAAACTACAACTACACCGTGCCCTATAAACAGGAATAGTGGCCTTTTTTTTTCTACAGCGCTTATAGACTTGATGCATTAGCATTCTCAGTTAGAGATTTTTTTTAAGGGATAAACCGTAATGGTTCAGAAGTAGACTCAAAAAAGAAGATCCCTTAAGTGATTTTCCTTCTAATAATATTTTAACATACAATAATATTTTTCCCCTATGTACAAGGATAACCCAGTCATTGATTTTGCATTTTCATACATTTTGCATTTGCGCTGCTGGCTGAACTCAACTTAATTCAGGCAATATTCTCAAAATAGCAGCTGTGAAGTTAACAATAGGGTCTGATTATCCTGTTGGGAATACGGTCACTTTTAGTGTAAGCACAACCTGGGTAACATATTATAATCTTTTGATTATTTGGCTATTTCAGCTCCTTAGTTTTATATGCTTCATTCTTTCAAAAAGTTTCTAGTTATCATTTAACACTAGAACGACCAAGGCGGCCATTTTGACCGTATTGGACTATCAAAGTTTAATAACTGTGAGAGCAAAAAAGATACAGACCTGCCACTCACGGAATGCTCCTAAAATTGCATAGCTTTGCATTAAATTTTGTTTTAGATCAATTGCACAAAAAAAGTTATAAGATCTAACTAAAACGACCATGAGCGGTCAAAATGACCGCGCGTAACTTGCGCGTGATCGTGCGCGTCATGTCAGTATTTATGACGTGTGTTAGTCGCGTCATCTCCTTCGCTAAGTTCATCGCTCTGTCCTAGAAAGAAAGAAAAAATCTAGCGTTCTCCAGTGCAGAGTAAAAACTTGATTTTTGATATTGCCAACACGTCTGGTTACAGATGCCGTTACAGACGCACCATGACTACCAGTATTTCCAGCAGTACTTCCAGGCGTTGGACAGCAGCCATTTTAAATTGTTTGAAAAATAGTATTAAAATTTGTTAAAATTTAATTTTGGTGTCATTCGTTTACTAACAGACATGCTAACATATGTAACGCATTAATATCTCAATTGGGTATTTATCTTGACAGAATATAGAGTTTAAAAACCGGCGGTCATTTTGACCGCCCATGGTCGTTTTAGGTTGGAGTGAAATCCCGGTCGTTCGATGTCTACGATCTGTAATGTGATACTGAGCTTACCAGAGGCTGCACCTGGTGGCAGTGATATCTCTATCACTTCTTAAAAGTGTACATTAATCCCCAGAAACACTACCTTTACTTTATTGGAAGTCATCACCCAGCAAACATGCCTCTTTGGGGCCCATGTGGGGCCACTGCGGGCAGGAACAGAGGGCCCACTGTCGGCAGCCCACTGTGGGCCCCGTTACCGGCATGAAATGCGGGGCACGTGTGGGCCCCACACTAAAGGCCCCTGGTGGGGCCCCAGTGGGCAGCCCACACTCAGCAGAGTGGGCCCTCAGTGGGACCCATTGTGGGCCCGCAGCATGCCCATAGTATGCCCACACTTTGGGCTGGAAGCAGTGGTCCCACACGGGCCCATAGTGCCCCATGTGTACCTGGTATGCTGGTGACATTTATTGACAGCCAGCTCAAACAAAAAAAATGAAGAAAGAATTTATTGAAAATTGGAAAAAATTGGAATTGAAAAACAAAACTATATACCAAATTAAATGCTTTTATAAAACAGAACAACAAACATAGAACCACATTTGAACACAATAAGAACATTAACTCTAAAAAAAAAAACCAAACATTAAATCTATTTATTTTTTGCTCCTTCCCCCGTCTCTATCCCTGGCATTTCTGAGCCACATTTTGATGGCAGCTTCCACCTCGGATGCTGTGGCCCGGCTGCTTTTTGTCACAGCATCTGAAGAAAACAACAATTGAAATGTAAATGCACAGTATGAGTTAGCCACAGGTGGAGCATTTAATCTAGCCTGGGATTCCATTCACCTGTTGGGGTAGAGGCAAATCTCGAACAGAGATGTCTCGAAACCTGGGCAAGTAAAGCCAAAATCATCTGTATGTGACCGTGTTTTTTTATTTAGGTAAACTGACACTTTGATTGTTCCGTGGACTCAGGCTGGCAAAATTCAAATTAAACTACCCAAATCCAACTTCTTGGAGCATTTAAAGTAATGAGGATTGGCCCCACCTCGTGACCAAGCCCAAACTGAACCAGGGCTATAGGCTATATTTACTTGTGTACTGCTAGAGTGATGGAGTGTGTCAAGTTTATTACTGCACACATGCACAACATGTCAGATGTATTGCAGACTATATGAGACTACAATAAGCTGCTGCGTGTGTATGTTCGCTAAATTTCTGATGGTTCAAAATTATTAAAATTGTAAAGTTATGAGTAATAGTTAATCTGTAATTAAGTTGGTTAAAAAAACAGCATGAGCTGCTCTGTGGAAACATTTAAGGGACAAAAAATTAACAAAAAAAATAGTATTGTTTCTCTTAACTATAATACGAAACAGCTGCGACAAACCAAAAAGTTGAGACGGTACTTGTCTTGCCTGATGGGCAGTTTTAGTTAAGTCTGGGATGGACCGGTTATACCTTGGACAACTTGTTTACATTTTACTGTCATTTTTGCAGAGGTCTGACTATATGCAGCATTGGGCATGGGCGGTAAATAAAAAGTTTGAATACCGCTTACCCTAAAGCAGTTGCAATCTTAAAACGTTTTAACTGTACTGTCAACAGGGGGTTGACCTCAAAGGTCAAAACTGCTGTGGGCCCCGCATGGGCTAACCCACAGAGGGCCCATGTGGGCAAGACCACAGTTGGGCCTGCCCACAGTAAGCCCACATAGGTGCCTCAAAGGGCAAAACTGCTGTGGGCCCCGCATGGGCTGACCCACATGGGGCCCATATGGGCTTACTGTGGGCAAGAGCACAGTTGGGCTTGCCCACAATAAGCCCACATAGGGGCCTCAAAGGGCAAAACTACTGTGGGCCCCGCATAGGCTAACCACATGGGGCCCATGTGGGATTAGTGCGGGTTTGCCCCTGCCCACATTGCCCCACAGTAAACCCACACCTACCCACAGTGGGCCCAGCTCGCACGGGCATGTTTGCTGGGCATCTCTATGGAGCTTCGCAAGAGCCTGACAGTAAAGATTAAATAAGGGGAAACAAACTCAAGAGACGTTAACGGTTGTATGTTAATCCAGACAGCGACATAGTTAAAAAAGAACAGCACATTTAAATGCTTCATTTCTTTGAAACCAATACACAGACTTTTTTTTCATTTTTGCTATGCTTCGTTCAAAGGCCAGTGAGCAGTTTGTAAGCAGAGCATCAAAATGACAGAATTTGAGATAGTGACGAGGGAACCGAGCATGTGACCCCTGGATGCTGAAATGTCGCATCCAACCGTGTTTCCTTTCATGCAGTTTTTATAGACTCCGCCTTTTTTTAAACATTTTTGCAAATTTGAGCGTTGCCATCTTCGGAGTGAATTCCTTGAAGCACTCATTTAGTTGAGAGTTAGTAACATTTGGGAAATGTTCTTGCCATTTTTTTTTCCCCAACTGAATATTTATAACTTTCTTCATCGTTTGAGCAAATTTCCAAATTCACAAAACCAGCACAAAACCTGTTACCAAAAAATGGATTGGTATCTATCTTGCTCGTCAAAGGAAATGCATCAAAAATAAAGCTTTGAAATAGTGAAAGCTGACTTTCTGAGGTGCAGGGTTTTCTACGGAGCATGGCAACACTAAGGCTGAGCCATCATGGGGCAGCGCATCACTGTGAAGTGCCACACTTCTCTGAGCAGTATAGCCAGTCGATCCCTCTCTATAAATCCAAAACCTGTGAAAAATCACTCCTCACGTCTTCCCCTTTGTCTCGCAAAAAAAAAAAAATCCTCACCTTCCAAAGTCTCACCTTATCTCGTTAACGTGATTGACTACCCAGAGTACAGATATGCATGGCGACTTACGAAATGCAGATGTCTAAACCCTATATGTACTTGTATATCTTTGTTGATGGCTGCTTGTCTCTTGATATTTTTTTTTCACTCGCCTTTTTTGAAATGATTTTGGTGTTTGTAGCCTGTTAGACGAGAAGGTATGACTGAGTGTCCTAGACAGGCTTCAGATGTGTATGTACATGTACGGGCACATGCATGTGTGAGCGTTTATGTGTGCAGTCTCGTGTCCGTGTGTTGACGTGTTTCGGCGTGCACCTCTTTGAATGTGACTATTCTGATGTAAAAATCTCATAACTTTTTTTTTTCCTTAACTCCCTCTGCTCCCCCCACTGCCTGTCCCTTCTGCCACCCTCTATTCCACCGTCCTCTCCGTCTCTCCACATGTAGCTGTCATTTTCTGAAGCCATGCGAAACAAGGCCCGTCTGTCCATCACGGGAAGTGTGGGGGAGAACGGGCGTGTCCTGACGCCGGACTGCCCTAAAGCTGTGCATGCTGGCCACGCCTCCCTCCGACACCCTGGCCTTGCAGTGGTCTCCTCCGGTCTGCCCTGAAAACCAAAAAAACCTGTTGTGCCTTATACACACACATGCACACACACGCACACACACACACACATCCTAGCTTACATACACTGAAACGTGCACATCTATATACATACAAAAACACACATGCACACATAGATAAACAACACACACACACACACACAGAGGCGAAAACATGCATATAGACACACATAACGACAAAATATGTCCACCCAGAAACATGTATTTGAACACTTGAACACCTCTATTCAGACACACACTTTTACGCTCACACTTGAATACACAAGGATACAGACACCGCACCATCATCATCAGACTTTGCTGATACCATTGACATATCCCACGAAGGAGGACGTGAATTACAACTACGGTGCCGAAGGAGGGACATAAAACGGACAAGTATGACTATCGCGCCCGGGGCCTCCAGTCCGACAACGTTTTGGAGGACGTGATCACCACCGCACTGACATACCGAAGGGAAGTCCGGCACGGGCCGGGCTTACAAATACACCACAAGACTGCGAAAATGACAACAAAACTGAGGATGACCGATGATGAAAATGACGACTGAACAACTGTCTTGTGTGTGTGTCTTAATTGGACAATATTGGCCAATAAGCAACGCCCCCCCCTCCCTCGACAACGCCTTACTAGAAAACCACACCCGAAGAAGAACGTCACCAACATCACCATCGTTTTCATCAGCTCGACCCCCCCCCTCCCCCTCCCCCTCCCCCCCCTGCAATGACTGAGTGCCAGGCAAATCACCCTTAGAAGACCAGAAAACTGTAAACTTGAAGCTTCGGACTGGGCAAACGTGCTACTTTGCCGCGGACTGTTTGAACCGCTTTCTTACGACGCATCTAGAAGGGGTTCCTCGCTCAGAGCGGCGCGGAGGTATCAGCCAACACAGAGCAGTAATAACCTCCCAACACACACAGCGGGCCACAGCCACAGAATACACAGGGGTTTGTAAAAAAAAAAGAAAGAAGAAGAAAAAAAAAACCAAGTAGTAATTAATGAAATCCTTCATCAACATCATCATGTATTGCTCAATAGCAATTAGATGATAAGTTTGTGCTGAGTGAGAAACAGCAGGCTAAGTTGTATATTCTATGAAAGCTGATTAAAAAACACAGGCAGGTCTCAAATGACCATCAATACCAGTGCTTCTCAACCTGAGGGTCAGGACCTTTCGGACGGGTGCGAGACGGCTGTTGTTTGCCGAGGGATCAGAGGAGAGGAACAGAGGGCGTGTCCCCTCTGTGGGCGACAAGTCTGATACGTTTGGGGGGGCGGTCTTCCCCCCCGACAGAACACGAAAAAGGATCATTTGCCGTCTCTCGGCCTCCTCCAACGACGACCCTGAACAGCATGACGAGGGGAATCAAACTCGCCGCTCTCACGCCGAGGGGGGTCCTGACCCGGAGACCTGTGGTGCTTTAGGGTCACAGATCCAAGACGGTTGAGAAACGCCGCCCACAGTGCGCACTTCGTTTGACTCGAGCAGCAGAGACTTATAGTTACCGTTAGGTTTTCTTTGAAATTAGACTATTTCAATAAAAGGGCAGTATTGTTGTCATTTGAGAGCCTCCAGTCTTTTCCGGTGGCCGGGGAAAGGTACCATATCCGAAAGCTTGCTTTTTAAAAACTGTTGTAAATAACTGCGTAGCAAAACTGAACTCACCTCTCTTTTATAATCATCTTAGGTAACAATTCATTGCAATAATGAATATAAAATAAAAATGCCACTACTTGTAATTAAGAAATCTTTTTAATAAAACTACATATTATATATATATAATACACATTCATATATATATATATGTGTGTGTGTGTGTGTGTGTGTGTTGAGAGAGAACTATTGAAACAATGACGACTGATGGTGGGATGGTGTATGTTCTGCTGAAGAGCCAGCCGGGTTTTTTGTTTTGTTTTGGGGTTTTTTTTTTTGATAAATTGAGAATATTGACTCCACACTGTGTCCTGCTCAACACTGAATGTCTGTCTAACACCCACACAGGTACACACACACACGTGCACATTGTCGTTTCACAGGGTCACCTCAGAGCGATCACTTCCTTCAGCGCCATTTCATCTTTCTTTCCTTCTTTCTTTCCATTTGCAAGCGGGCATGTCGCCGGCCTCGCCGCATGCGCGAAAAGCAGTTTTGCTGCTTATTGTGTATTAGTGCCCCCCCCCAGAGATCTCCCACAAGGCCACTGAAACGGCATCTAGACCAGCTGACGCTCTTCACCGAATCCTGTACAGAGGGAATGTACCGAGGCGGCCGCGGCGCGTTTTTTTGTGTTGTTTGTTAAAGGGAAGCACTGTAGTTCACCGTCTGAGGAGTAATATTTGTATGATAAAGTCTCAATATTCTGTGTGTGTACGCATGCACGCGTGTGCGTGTCTAACCAGGTGTTGTTCAATTACAATATGAAGAAAAAAAATAGCAGTTACTTCAAGCGTTTGTTTGTTGGGTCCAGAGGTCAGAAAGGGAGTTCACCTTTTGGGCGACATGATTGTGTAACAGCTTGGTCTGTGTTCATTGGTTTAAAAAGAGGAACACGAGTCAGAAACTCACAGTCACGCGGATGCCGGGATCTTCGCAATACTCGTCGTTCGTGGCTATTGCTCACATCAACCTTAACAAGCCCGGTTGTAAGGCAACTGTTGTAACATGCATGGACAACAGAGGCCACACGTAACCAAAAGGTTACGGCAACTATTGTAACATACATGGACAACAGAGGCCACATGTAACCAAAAGGTTACGGCAACTATTGTAACAGACATGGACAACAGAGGCCACACATAACTAAAATGTTACGACAACTATTATAACATACATGGACAACAAAGGCCACACGTAACCAAAATGTTACGACAACTATTATAACATACATGGACAACAGAGGCCACACATAACTAAAATGTTACGACAACTATTGTAACATACATGGACAACAGAGGCCACACGTAACCAAAAGGTTATGGCAACTATTGTAACATACATGGACAACAGAGGCCACACATAACTAAAATGTTACGACAACTATTATAACATACATGGACAACAGAGGCCACATGTAACCAAAAGGTTACGGCAACTATTGTAACATACATGGACAACAGAGGCCACACGTAACTAAAATGTTACGACAACTATTGTAACATACATGGACAACAGAGGCCACATGTAACCAAAAGGTTATGGCAACTATTGTAACATACATGGACAACAGAGGCCACATGTAACTAAAATGTTACGACAACTATTGTAACATACATGGACAACAGAGGCCACATGTAACCAAAAGGTTATGGCAACTATTGTAACATACATGGACAACAGAGGCCACATGTAACTAAAATGTTACGACAACTATTGTAACATACATGGACAACAGAGGCCACACATAACTAAAATGTTACGACAACTATTGTAACATACATGGACAACAAAGGCCACACGTAACCAAAATGTTACGACAACTATTGTAACATACATGGACAACAGAGGCCACACATAACTAAAATGTTACGACAACTATTGTAACATACATGGACAACAGAGGCCACACATAACTAAAATGTTACGACAACTATTGTAACATACATGGACAACAAAGGCCACACGTAACCAAAATGTTACGACAACTATTATAACATACATGGACAACAGAGGCCACACATAACTAAAATGTTACGGCAACTATTATAACATACATGGACAACAAAGGCCACACGTAACCAAAATGTTACGACAACTATTATAACATACATGGACAACAGAGGCCACACATAACTAAAATGTTACGACAACTATTGTAACATACATGGACAACAGAGGCCACACATAACTAAAATGTTACGGCAACTATTATAACATACATGGACAACAGAGGCCACACGTAACCAAAATGTTACGACAACTATTATAACATACATGGACAACAGAGGCCACACATAACTAAAATGTTACGACAACTATTATAACATACATGGACAACAGAGGCCACACGTAACCAAAAGGTTACGGCAACTATTGTAACATACATGGACAACAGAGGCCACACATAACTAAAATGTTACGACAACTATTATAACATACATGGACAACAGAGGCCACACATAACTAAAATGTTACGACAACTATTATAACATACATGGACAACAGAGGCCACACGTAACCAAAATGTTACGACAACTATTATAACATACATGTTACGACAACTATTATAACATACATGGACAACAGAGGCCACACATAACTAAAATGTTACGACAACTATTATAACATACATGGACAACAGAGGCCACACGTAACCAAAATGTTACGACAACTATTATAACATACATGGACAACAGAGGCCACACATAACTAAAATGTTACGACAACTATTATAACATACATGGACAACAGAGGCCACACATAACTAAAATGTTACGACAACTATTGTAACATACATGGACAACAGAGGCCACACGTAACCAAAATGTTACGACAACTATTATAACATACATGGACAACAGAGGCCACACATAACTAAAATGTTACGACAACTATTATAACATACATGGACAACAGAGGCCACACATAACTAAAATGTTACGACAACTATTATAACATACATGGACAACAGAGGCCACACATAACTAAAATGTTACGGCAACTATTATAACATACATGGACAACAAAGGCCACACGTAACCAAAACGTTACGGCAACTATTGTAACAGACATGGACAACAGAGGCCACATGTAACCAAAACGTTACGGCAACTATTATAACATACATGGACAACAAAGGCCACACGTAACTAAAATGTTACGACAACTATTATAACATACATGGACAACAGAGGCCACACATAACTAAAATGTTACGACAACTATTATAACATACATGGACAACAGAGGCCACACGTAACCAAAAGGTTACGGCAACTATTGTAACATACATGGACAACAGAGGCCACACATAACTAAAATGTTACGACAACTATTATAACATACATGGACAACAGAGGCCACACATAACTAAAATGTTACGACAACTATTATAACATACATGGACAACAGAGGCCACACGTAACCAAAATGTTACGACAACTATTATAACATACATGTTACGACAACTATTATAACATACATGGACAACAGAGGCCACACATAACTAAAATGTTACGACAACTATTATAACATACATGGACAACAAAGGCCACACGTAACCAAAATGTTACGACAACTATTATAACATACATGGACAACAGAGGCCACACATAAATAAAATGTTACGACAACTATTATAACATACATGGACAACAGAGGCCACACATAACTAAAATGTTACGACAACTATTATAACATACATGGACAACAGAGGCCACACATAAATAAAATGTTACGACAACTATTATAACATACATGGACAACAGAGGCCACACATAACTAAAATGTTACGGCAACTATTATAACATACATGGACAACAAAGGCCACACGTAACCAAAACGTTACGGCAACTATTGTAACAGACATGGACAACAGAGGCCACATGTAACCAAAAAGTTACGGCAACTATTGTAACAGACATGGACAACAGAGGCCACATGTAACCAAAAGGTTATGGCAACTATTGTAACAGACATGGACAACAGAGGCCACACATAACTAAAATGTTACGACAACTATTGTAACATACATGGACAACAGAGGCCACACGTAACCAAAACGTTACGACAACTATTGTAACATACATGGACAACAAAGGCCACATGTAACCAAAATGTTACGACAACTATTGTAACATACATGGACAACAAAGGCCACACGTAACCAAAATGTTACGACAACTATTGTAACATACATGGACAACAGAGGCCACACATAACTAAAATGTTACGACAACTATTGTAACATACATGGACAACAGAGGCCACACATAACTAAAATGTTACGACAACTATTATAACATACATGGACAACAGAGGCCACACGTAACCAAAATGTTACGACAACTATTATAACATACATGGACAACAGAGGCCACACATAACTAAAATGTTACGACAACTATTATAACATACATGGACAACAGAGGCCACACATAACTAAAATGTTACGACAACTATTATAACATACATGGACAACAAAGGCCACACGTAACCAAAATGTTACGACAACTATTATAACATACATGGACAACAGAGGCCACACATAACTAAAATGTTACGACAACTATTATAACATACATGGACAACAGAGGCCACACATAACTAAAATGTTACGACAACTATTATAACATACATGGACAACAGAGGCCACACATAACTAAAATGTTACGGCAACTATTATAACATACATGGACAACAAAGGCCACACGTAACCAAAACGTTACGGCAACTATTGTAACAGACATGGACAACAGAGGCCACACATAACTAAAACGTTACGGCAACTATTGTAACAGACATGGACAACAAAGGCCACACGTAACTAAAATGTTACGACAACTATTATAACATACATGGACAACAGAGGCCACACATAACTAAAATGTTACGACAACTATTATAACATACATGGACAACAGAGGCCACACGTAACCAAAAGGTTACGGCAACTATTGTAACATACATGGACAACAGAGGCCACACATAACTAAAATGTTACGACAACTATTATAACATACATGGACAACAGAGGCCACACATAACTAAAATGTTACGACAACTATTATAACATACATGGACAACAGAGGCCACACGTAACCAAAATGTTACGACAACTATTATAACATACATGTTACGACAACTATTATAACATACATGGACAACAGAGGCCACACATAACTAAAATGTTACGACAACTATTATAACATACATGGACAACAAAGGCCACACGTAACCAAAATGTTACGACAACTATTATAACATACATGGACAACAGAGGCCACACATAAATAAAATGTTACGACAACTATTATAACATACATGGACAACAGAGGCCACACATAACTAAAATGTTACGACAACTATTATAACATACATGGACAACAGAGGCCACACATAACTAAAATGTTACGGCAACTATTATAACATACATGGACAACAAAGGCCACACGTAACCAAAACGTTACGGCAACTATTGTAACAGACATGGACAACAGAGGCCACATGTAACCAAAAAGTTACGGCAACTATTGTAACAGACATGGACAACAGAGGCCACATGTAACCAAAAGGTTATGGCAACTATTGTAACAGACATGGACAACAGAGGCCACACATAACTAAAATGTTACGACAACTATTGTAACATACATGGACAACAGAGGCCACACGTAACCAAAACGTTACGACAACTATTGTAACATACATGGACAACAAAGGCCACATGTAACCAAAATGTTACGACAACTATTGTAACATACATGGACAACAAAGGCCACACGTAACCAAAATGTTACGACAACTATTGTAACATACATGGACAACAAAGGCCACACGTAACCAAAATGTTACGACAACTATTGTAACATACATGGACAACAAAGGCCACACGTAACCAAAATGTTACGACAACTATTGTAACATACATGGACAACAAAGGCCACACGTAACCAAAATGTTACGACAACTATTGTAACATACATGGACAACAGAGGCCACATGTAACCAAAATGTTATGGCAACTATTGTAACATACATGGACAACAGAGGCCACATGTAACCAAAAGGTTATGGCAACTATTGTAACATACATGGACAACAGAGGCCACATGTAACCAAAATGTTATGGCAACTATTGTAACATACATGGACAACAGAGGCCACATGTAACCAAAACGTTACGCTTGAGTTGAGAGACAAAAAGAAAAACAAGCGCTAAATAACATGCGTCCCTTCACAGTATGCGTGCCACTCAACACACTCAAACAATACAAGGCGCTGCCTGATGATGTTGCTTCTCTTGTATCTAGGCAACTATGTCTTAAAGGTACATTTCTCAATTAAACAATGTAAATGCGATCCAGACCAGCAAAATGCGTGAATTTTATATAGTAAATTACCATCTTCTGAAAGGGTTGCGGAATAAAAAGTAGTTTAATATGGTATTATTAAATATTGAGAGATATTTGAAAAGATTAGGGGATGAGCGGTTTTCCGTATGGTTACGGTAGGACACTTTTGCTTTCGGCAGTCGTAAAATATGTTCAGCACACTGGTTGTATTGGTATTTGAATTATTTTGGTCCCAGAAACCGAATTATGTGTATTCCCCATCTTATCCCCCTCTGTATCTCAACTCCTCTCATTTACTCTCCTCTCATCTCTGTGATTTTAGTTTTTCTTCTCTATGCTCTTCCCTACTCCTCTCTTCCTCATTTTCTCCTCTTTTCCCCCCCATTGCATCGTCCTCTCATCGCTCCTTCCTCTCTTCTCCTTTCATCCTCACGTCCTTCCTATTATGAGACAGCCAGGCTTCTGAGTAATATGTATCTCCGTGATTTAAAATGACTTCAACTTGATTGATTGATTGATTGATTGATTGACTTCATTCACCACCCCCAAAACACTGCAAGAACGCAGTAGATGATAGGACAACTCCAAGCACCGGTTTACAATCTAGACTTTGTAGTCTTGACTTTCTCTGCTCTGACCCTTTCATAGCTTCTGCATTTTGACCCTTAACAAATTATAGGAAGCGGCCTAAATCTCCAGAAACGTCCACTACGGCGGAAACCGGCGACAGGCAGTCCCCCCATCACGCACGAATCAACACGTATTCCTGTGGCACACATAACTAAACGAGTAGGGGTAAAGACGGGTGGCTCAATGCAAAACACGAGTTTGACATTTTGCGACCCATGGCGGTTGTTTGTCCCGTCGACTCGCACGGCAGCAGCTGCACGGCAGCATAACGGTGCAGCGAGTGAGCCCACGGGGAGCAGCTGGATCTCTAGGATGGATACGGCTAACAGACACACCGATCGAGCGACCACCAAATCACAGACTCGGTGTTTAGAGTCTGGATGAATATCGCTTGGTTGTGTGTTTTGTGTCACTTGCAGCACATGAGCTTGCATGCCTACACAAGCCGAAGGTCGACTGCTGGGCTGTTAAACTCTCTGGCTTCGTCACTACTATATTCCTTTCTTCAGCTCTCTCTTTTCATTTGGTTTGGTTTCCTTTTGTAGTAAAACGTCAATGCCAAACTGGAAATCTCTGTGTGTGTGGTTCTTTATCCTGAACGGGGAGAAACCGCCCGGGTGCAGCAGATATAATTCACCTTTCTGGTCCTGCGTTAGTTCTGTGCGGTGTTTTCCCACATGACAGCCGTGCCGTTGATCAGTGTGAGTCACAGCTTTGCCGCCTCTTCTGTTAACTTAAATATTGATGCATAGCAACAGAACGGATCCTCGGCTTTCACATGGCAACACGCCTCGTCTGGTGACGACTGTTTAGACTGTCTGACATTCTGTCTGAATAAGAGTTATATAGCAATCAGAAGTTTTCACTCGTGATTTTTCTTTTATTTTGATTTTGGTATACTTTAATCATCCCTGTAGGGAAATTATGCTCTGCATTTAACCCATCCTAGCTGTGTGGCTAGGAGCAGCGGGCAGCACCCGGGGACCAACTCCAGGTCTTCTTTCCATTGCCTTGCTCAGGGGCACAGACAGGAGTACTAACCCTAACACGCATGTCATTTTGATGGCCCGGAGAAAACCCACCGCAGACACGGGGAGAACATGCAAGCTCCACACAGAGGACGGCCTGGGAGGACCCCGGAGGTTGGACAACCCCGGGGTTCGAACCCAGGACCTTCTCGCTGTGAGGCCACTGCGCCGCCCATAATCTGGACTACACGTATAATGTGAGGACTCTGACGTTATGAGAAGCGTGTGGTCTGCCACACATGATGTGAAGTGGTGTCCAGACTGGCCGTTGATGGAAAGAAACAAGTTGCCGTTTTATTTCATGTTTTTCAGGAATTATATCTAGCTCTTGAAAATGTCCTCCAGCCATCTCTGGCCTACCGTCTTGTAGGGATTCTCTCTCCGGTAAGTTTAAATACAGCAGGCCACGTGATTAATGCCAGTAACTCTAAATCCAAGCCAGGTCGACTGACAACCTGAATGTGCAGCATTTATCATCATGGAGCGCCATTCGGTGTCAGGATTTCATCGTGCGATGATAACGATTTAATCAATGGCTTACCGGGTGATGACAGCCATCTGTCCAACAGTGTCCTCTGCCAGTTTTCATTGCATATAGCCTTTTAAGGATGCTTCACATCGTCCTGGCTGGAGTTTTATTCAAGAACATTCACCGTTTGTCTGAAAGTGATTTGTCCTTAATGGTGTGCAAAAATATGAGTTGAACAATCCGTCAACCAGCAGCAACGGGGTTAAAAGATTCCCTGCTGTGTTTCCACCATTTGCCCTCCCCCCCCCCGGTTCCATGGGGGTTTAACAACTTGCTAATGTAGAGCCATCACTGACAAGCATTTTCCATTACTCTTTTGCACACACATGCTCTCTCTCTCTCTCTCTCTCTCTCTCTCTCTCTCTCTCTCTCTCTCTCTCTCTCTCTCTCTCTCTCTCTCTCTCTCTCACACACACACACACACACACACACACACACACACACACACACACACACACACACGGAGAGTCAGATAAAGCAGGCCACAGTGCTGAGGGAGCCTTTCACAACAGCAACAGTGGATTTTCACACCAGCTCCAAATCCAGACAAAGCTGGATCAAGGCCTTTCATGTGAGGCTTTCATCTCACTCACACACGACAAAATAGCCTTCAGATAAGAACTAAATAAATAACCCCGTCTTTGTGATTTGATCTGCACATTCAGACTCTGTGTGTGAGTGTGTTTATATTCAGCAATGTTTGGGAGGACCAGTTGGGAGTTTTGGGCCATAAGAGTGAGGACGTTTTTGTCAAGCACTGAACAGCGGAGGACAGGGCAGAAATCAAGCCCTTTATTCAGCAGCAGGTAGGGACACAGAGGTCAGTCAGCTCAGCAAAGGGGTCCAAAAACACCCGGGTCTGATCTCGAACACTCCCGCGGAAAACACAAGGGGGGAAAAGCAGGACCGCTGGACCGCCAGGATCAAGACCAACCGGCACAGAGGAGACGACAGACTAAACACACTAGGGAGGGAGACCGTTGGACACAGGCGCTACACGTTAGGGCGGGGCAGCTAACCAGGAAGGAAAGTAGTCAAAGTGAGCAAAAACAAAAGCATGTGTGTGTGTGTGTGAGAGAGAGCAAGAGAGAGAGAGAGAGAAAGAGAGAGAGAGAGAGAGAGAGAGAGAGAGAGAGAGAGAGAGAGAGAGAGAGAGAGAGAGAGAGAGTGAAAGAGAGAGAGAGGGAGAGAGAGAGAGAGAGAGAGAGAGAGAGAGAGAGAGAGAGAGAGAGAGAGAGAGAGAGAGAGAGAGAGAGAGAGACATTGAGGGGCTGGATGCTAGCAGGGAACCAGGTGAACCAAGCTCATACCTCAACATTCAGAGCTTCCTCTGTCAGTCAGTTAGTTTTATTTGTGGACAACAACAAAAAATAACAGCTACTATTTCTTAGATTTTGCACTTTTATAAACTGTTTGGTCCTGTGATGGCCCTGTGGTGGCCCTGTGAAGGCCCTGTGATGGCCCTGTTGTGGCCCTGTGAAGGCCCTTTGTTGGCCCTGTGAAGGCCCTGTGGTGGCCCTGTGAAGGCCCTGTGGTGGCCCTGTGAAGGCCCTGTGATGGCCCTGTGTTGGCCCTGTGAAGGCCCTGTGATGGCCCTGTGGTGGCCCTGTGATGGCCCTGTGGTGGCCCTGTGAAGGCCCTGTGATGGCCCTGTGATGGCCCTGTGTTGGCCCTGTGAAGGCCCTGTGAAGGCCCTGTGAAGGCCCTTTGTTGGCCCTGTGAAGGCCCTGTGAAGGCCCTGTGGTGGCCCTGTGATGGCCCTGTGGTGGCCCTGTGAAGGCCCTGTGTTGGCCCTGTGGTGGCCCTGTGATGGCCTGTCCAGGGTGTCTCCCCACCTGTCGCCCATGACTGCTGGGATAGGCTCCAGCAGCCCCGTGACCCTGAGCCCAGGATAAGAGGTTTGGTTAATGGATGGATGGATGAACTGTTTCTAATACCAGAGTTAGCCCACTACCGTTATGTGACATGGCCCACCCTCCCGGGAAGATGGACCGTGTCACACCAAAACCTGTTAAAATGCAGTGTGCTGCGTTAGAAAGTGACGGCGGTGCAGATGGAGTTGCATTTCCAAATGTCTGCCAAGTCAAAGAGGGAAGTGTTATTATACTCGTCTTTTCTTGATGGTTGTCATCGTCGATGTGAGACCCCCAGATACGTCTCCTGAGGTGCATCGATAATGAGGGGAGATGATTTACTCCTTTCACTTTATCTTCCTTTACTTTCATTTATCGTGGACAACGATGAAAGCGCGTGGCATCGAGCCTCCTCTCCCAGCACCCCACTCTTTTAAATCAAGCCACCTTGTTTCAGAGTTAATGAATCATTGTTGATATGGTAACAATAATACCACTTGCAATTATTCCTGTGATATCTAAAGATATTGGAACTGATGGAAGAATGATGGAAATCATTAAAGCAAATCATAAAGCTGCTGTCTGGAAAGGTAACAGATGTTTTGTTTTTCTTCTCTTGCTCTTGTTGTAATATCGTTAACGTCTATTAAGTTGGTTAATTCATTCTCACACAGTATCACAATACGGGTATCAGCCCCGGCTCCAGGGCAAAATTGTTAGAGGGGCATTGTGAATAATAATAGGGGGGGGCAGAGATATTAACCCGGAAAATTACCAATCTGACCACTGTCAGAGGCACCCAAAAAATAAATATATATAGAGAAATATATTATAGACAAAGGCTTGCTGCAAACTAATTGGCACCAAACTCGTTCCAAGCTTATGCATCTTATTACATCCACTTGCCATACAGAACAGGTAGGCCCTAGAGCCCTCAGTCCACATCCACTACGGCGAGTGGCAATACTATCTCTCACGTGCATTCTCGCTTAACTCGCACACATACAGGGTGGCGAGGCCGCCAGCCACACAACTTTACATGGCACAGCAGAAACCTTCCACAATAACTTTGCTAAATAGAATATTGAACTCACCGATTAGCAGAGTTGAAGGCGGCTACTCAGATTTTGAGTTACTCCTACCCGAGGTAGAACAATATAGTCTAGCAGGAGGGGCCCTCAGAATTTGAGGTACCCCTGCCTGAGGTAGAACAAAACACAACAATATATTTTATTTTATTTTTAAATCTTCAGGGTCTCCCATTAATGAAATGGATTGTTGTAATTATTTTGGGGGAAAATTTGTTTTTTGTTTTGTTTTGTTTTGTGTTGTTCTTTCTTTAGAACGACCCCGATTCCTGAAAAAGAGCCAAACGAGGCCAGTCCGAATGGGGGGAACGTGACAAAAAAGCCCATTACTTGTGAATGCTCACTCTTTTCTTCATCAGATGTGCTGGAGTGTGAATCAGGTGTCTGCCCTACATCACTAAAGAGTCAGCATGTAATTTACCTAAAAAAATACTGAAAGATAGTCCTGTAAACATAGCTTTAGTTTAGGCGGAAATTGTACTTTTGTGGTGATAGGAAGAGAGGGCTCCTTTACTTTTCTCTCATTTATCAGAAAAACATAAATCCCTATCAAATATACCATTACTGAACTGTCTGGGATGCTACTGAACACTAACCAGTGGCTGTATGGAGACATCCAGTACAGTTATATTGCACATGAGATTTCTTTAGACGTACCCCTTCTCTGAAACAGCCACACTAGGGCACTCCGGATGGGGGGAGAGGGGGCATAGATGGGCTATAAGTTACTAAGAGTGCTTATTGCTCACTCTGATGGTCATCATGTTTGGAGAGGGAAAGACCAGGTGGCTGAACTGCATCAGCAAATAGTCAGAATGTGTGTAACCAAATTAAGTCAAGTTTATCTAAAATGACAAGCCTCTAAAACATAGAGATACAAGGCTTAAATATTGGAAGTTTTATTGAAACATGAACATTAAACCAATCTATTTGCCTTAGTAGAGTAGGCCATCTCCTACCTAAATCCAAGTTGTCCTGACATGACAAAATAATACAAGTCTAATAGTAATAACAAGACTAATAATATTTTATATACTGTAGCGCCAAATCTCAAAGGGCTCTACGTCATTACATAAACAAAAACAGGAGAACGGACGAGAAAACAAACAAAAGAACCAAGAGCAAATTAAAACAGAAGAGAGCAATAAAATAAAGTAAATGAGTGGCTGCTCATTTGACCTGTATATGGACACTTGTTTCACATCCAAACTCCAAATATCCAAATGTGAAATATCAGCCCTTCGTAGAACGTATTACAGCCCTGCCAACTTGCTGTGCCTGTGTTTGGGAGTCTGGGGCACGTTCACGAGCTTGCACTCGGTGGACTGTAATTGGGGGGGATTGCAAAAGACTAAAGCAAAAAAATAAAAAAATAAAATCTGTCTAAATATTGTTCAGTCTCAGCCACCACAGGCAGCCTTCCTATTTGGAGAAGACCGTGTTTCATGTATCCCTGGGAGCTGATCATGTTTTCATATGTCCTTGTCTATTCGTCAGATGAAGCTGTCACTAGGCTGCCTTTTTCCCTCTTCCGTGTCTCATATCGAAACCTTCTTCCAAAGTATCTTTCATTGTTGCTGCGCGCACTTAAGATGTGTGTCTGCAAGAGGTCAAGCATAAAGACGCTAGAGTGTCGAACGTCGGCTTCTTCAGACACATTTGGGGGACACGTTCTGACATTCGGCACAGCAGGTGCAGAACTCCATACAGGGAAGGCCACAGCAGAGAGGCGCCGGCTCTTCCCACTCTCTCTCCACAGTTTGCATCTTTGCAATACAAATGAGTAATGTCTCTCACTTCTGTAGGTGCTGGGGCTTTCGTAAATAGGACCGGTTCAACGGCTCCATCTCTGACAATCCATCTCTTGCCGATGGGACTCCATAACAGGGGTTTTAGGGATGTGACTGTGGCACCGTATCGCTGTCCGAAACAAATGCATCCTCTGTTGGCGGCAGATTTGCAGAGGCTGCATCTGTTGTTGATGCAATCATGAACCTCAGTTCATCCAAGTTTGTGCACATTCATCCATTTTCCTTTTTCTTTTTTTTTTCCGTGAAGCAGAAGCGTAAATTCTCTTGCTACTGGCAAACACTCTTCCAAGCTTGCAGAGAGTCCAAAATGGGTCAGATCTGCGAGCTGGCTGAGATGGGTCTGTTGTGTCACACCTAGTGAATGCATGGCATGCTGGTAGACAGCTGGACATGTCTTTTCCAAGTTTCTCTGATATGGTGTTGATGGGGACATATCTCTCTCTCATTCCATGGCCTGCATGCATGCACACTAGAGATGAGCCAAACATTCCTTTGCTTGCATAATAAATCAGCAGTACTTCCACATCTCTGTCATCAGACCTCACAATGATGCGGGAATATGACTCTGCAAGATGCATGGCATGTAACACCATTCTTGTGTCAGCCTCCTCCTGATCACTGTACGGTGATGTCAAACTGCTGACTCCTGCTTTGCATATGCTCTTCCCCTCCTCGCCTTTGTCAAATCCACCTGCCAAGATGATGGAGCCATCGGAGTGTATTCTCTGCGGGGCTGCAGTAATGATGTAGTTGCTCACAAATATGCACAGCGCAGTCTTGTTTCCACTACTCCTCAGGTACTTCCTTATATGTAGTTTGGAACATTTGTGTTGCCAGTGATAACATGTGCAGGTCTTCCATCACTTGCACCTCTCCTTTGCCTCTCCAGGTCTTTGATTGACTGTGGGTTGTCATACCTGTCAAATACCATGACCACACATTTCATTTCGTTTTCTATTTAGAAGTGACAAGATCTTCTTCAGGATGCATTCTGCTAGCTCACTGAAGGTCTGAAAGGCTGAATCATGGAGGCTTTGACGCACAGCCATCTCATCAATTACGTATGCAGATTCCTCTGTGGTGTCAGGCAGCTCCTGCATCACCTCTACTACAGACTCTAGTTTCTTTGCAAGGGCTGCTTTTGTGGTTTTTCTCATCCCTCCGTTGTCATAGAAGAGAGAGGGTGGGACGGCAGCCAATTCATGTGACATCACATTCTCCAATGACATGTCTCTTTGTTTGGAAAGAGCCAGGAGTCTCCTGAAGAGCACATGTGAACCCATGTGAAGCTGTTTCGATTCACTGCTTGCTATGCATGCTTTCATATCTGTGAATGTTACCAATTTTCATCTTTTCTCAGGGTCCCAGAAACTTTTTGGTGTGTCCCTCTTTAGGCGTTCATCAATGAAAGCTGCATGTAGCTTTTCCCCATCTTCCAGAAACCTTGGGACATCCTTTGCCACCTTTTGTGATGCTACTTGTCCACTTGCGATATTGATGAGCTCATCAGGAGCTTTCTCCAAATCAAATGGGTTCTGCCTGTCTTGGACAAACTCCATTATCTGTACAGTCCTCTCTCACCCCTGCTCCATGTGGGCTGCTCCGTGCTCTTTGTGGGATTTTGGTGCATGTGCTGCTCCATCGCAAATCCCTGTCATTGCATCGCAGTACTTACTGGTGACATGCCTTGTGATGAGCCATCTTCTCAGAGCCCCCTTTCGTAGCGTGAAGCCGACAATGCCTCCATGACTCTTTCCTTCTCTGTTGGTAGTTTGTTCAAGTGCTTGATCAGCGACCACACAGTTTCTCTCGTCTGAGCGTCGCACAACAAACCCTCCTTCTCTCGTGAATTTGTAGGAATCTGGTTGGCTTTTATCAAGGGCTTTCATTTCAGCTATGTACACTGGCACGTACTAGTTCACCCTGCCAGCTGCCTGAAACCACAGTATTGCTTCAGACAATTAGTTGAGATGAAGGCCAACGTTAGCTTCATGCTCTGAATGTAGCATTCTAAGTAAGAGATCAGCCCCTCCGATGAAATTCAGCCAGTACTTAAACGTTGCTGATTGTTGAACTCCGCTCTCTGAAAACTGCTGTATTTGTCTCCTCAGCTCAAGGAGGTCTGTCTGCGCTTCATTTAACAACTGTCTGGCAGAGGCCTGGCCGCTGCCATGAAAGGCATGCTGCACATCTCGTAGGAGGTGCTCTTGTGCACCAGTCAATGGACTTTGGCCTTGTTTGTCAAGCCAGGATACCATTACGATCCAGAAGAGGGAAAGACCAGGTGGCTGGTCTTGTCCTCTGTGTGGAGTTTGCATGTTTTCCCCGTGTCTGTGTGGGTTTCCTCCGGGTGCTCCGGTTTCCTCCCAGTCTAAAGACATGCAGGTCAGGTGAATCGGCCATACTAAATTGTCCCTAGGTGTGAATGTGTGTGTGTGTGGGGGGGGGGGGGGCTGTGACGGACTGGCAGCCTGTCCAGGGTGTCTCCCTGCCTGCCATGCAATGGCTGCTTGGATAAGCAGCTTGAATAATGGATGGCTGGATTATTTCAACAAATCGAATCCCTGTGCTACCTCCGGCTTGGTCAGGCATCCCTACAGACACAATTGGTCGTGTCTGCGGCTGGGAACCCGGATGTGGGTATGTACTACCGGTGGTAGTGGTCTCTGCACTTCCCTAAAATCTGAGATTCAAACGTACCCCGGGTAAACTAGATTTGGTACGTCACAAATCCAAAAGCCAATCGCTGTCTAACATGCAAATACAGGGCAGGCAAAGGGAGCAGAAACCTCCTGTGCAGAGCGGACCTGTTTGCATTAGCATGGTGAAAGTTTTGACAGCAAACATGGGAGTGTGCAGTTTTTGCATGTAAACCAGACCCTGAAGCTTCCTTCCACTATCTACCAAAGTAGCCCCTTGCTGATGAAACGGCGGGAATTTATTTACCGACATCAGGCTCATATGCTTAAAACCCTGGAGGGATGGCATATCTGCAACGCTTATTTCCGTGAGGATTCTTTCCATAACCTAATGCAAAAGTTCACGAGAGATTACTTTTGAAATTATGCTGGGACTGCGACAGCGAGCGGGAATCGGTATCAACCAACAGTCAAATGAAAGCTTTCTGCATGTAATATACACCTATCAGCCAAAACACTAAAGCCACCTGCCTAACATCATGCAAGACCCCCTCATACCGCCAAAACAACTCTGACCCGTCGAGGCTTGGACTCCACAAGACCTCTGAAGGTGTCCTCTGGTATCTGGCACCAAGACATTAGCAGCAGATCCTTTAAGTCCTGTAAACTGCATGCACTTCCAAACCTCTGTGTGGAGTCTGCATGTTCTCCCCGTGTCTGTGTGGGTTTCCTCCGGGGCTCCGGTTTCCTCCCACAGTCCAAAGACATCTAGGTCAGGTGAATCAGCCGTACTGAATTGTATGAATGTGTGTGTGTGTGTGTGTGTGGGCCCTGTGATGGCCTGGCGGCCTGTCCAGGGTGTGTCCCCACCTGCCGGGATAGGCTCCAGCATCCCCGTGACCCTGAGAGCAGGATAAGCGGTTCAGATAATGGATGGATGGATGGATGGATGGATGGAGGGATGGAATTCCTAACAGAAATCAAATCATTGCATTCTATCAAAAATGAGAAACATAGGCAGACAATTCTTATTTTATATCACACATTTCTATTTCATATTTCATGTGTTCATTTCACGCTGAAAAACACTGAATATCAAACAGCAGGTATAATAAAACACACAGGTGAGAAACATCAGGATAAACTGCAGAACCTCACAGCTTCCTGCCGGCATCAGCGCTCCGGGTTAAATATTTGCACACCTTTCACACTTTTTACACAAGCTAAACGAACGATGCATAGGCTCTGTTCAAAACACCGAGACTTGATGATCAAAAAGACGTTAACTTTAACTGGGCAAGATCTGACTTTTATGCTCATTAGCTGTATCACATATTGGTGATACGAACAGGGTATATAATACAAAAAGAGGGCGCTACTAACCGAGTTATTTTTAATTTCACATATTTTCTTGCAATTTCAAGGGCCTTTTTTCCTCAAACTCCTATCCATTTCTGAACCTGTGGCGTGGCATACCTCATAAACACCACTGCCAGTTTATAACCGTCTCGATATTTCACTGACTCGTATCCTCCTCTATAAATATAGACGTAAAACGATGGGCATTTAACGATGCACAACAACAGCCGCAGGGGAGCGGAGCGTTGAGGTGTTCTGCAGCGGAGTGTCCGTCCTCTGGAAAGAACGGGAAGGGTGAGGATGGGGGAGGGGGAGGGGAAGGGGAAGGGGGGTGAACTGCATTTACGCTAGTGATTACCACTGAGAGACGTGTTCCCCTCTACACATTTAGACATAGAATGAGGTTCACGTTTCCTACGCTGCTGCTGTTTTGGTTTTTTTTTTATATGGCTGCTCCTTCCTTGAGCACTTTGGAGGTCGCCTGGGATTCAATGCTCACCCCCCCCCCCCCTCCGAGTGCCACCTTTCTTCTAGCAGTAGCTGTTGGATGTATGCCAGTCATTTTTGAGTACTGCAGATTTTTTTATTCCACCTGTGGCACCTTACCAAAACAGTGCAGAGGTGATGTTGGGGAACTATCATCCGTTTTGTTGTCGGTTCCCAGGAAGCTACGAATCGGTGCTGTGAAGGTTTGGGGTCATCTTTTAGCTGATGTGTGAGACTCCCGCAGAACTGCTGCATCATCTCCTCATGGTGCTCTCCAGGTGTGCCTTTAGGGAAAACACAGAACAAAAAATGTTTATCAGATTATATCGGTGATTATTAAAAAAGAAATGTAATATGGTCAATAGAAAATACTGGCACATCAAGTTTGCATCAATCATATGTTTTACTTTTCTAGTTTGCATGATGTTTATTATTTTCCATGCTGGAATTTACAAACATGCAGGGAGCATTTTCACTACAGCCCCTTTCAGACCCAAGGCAAACCAGCTCCACTATCCGCACCAGCGGTAGTGTTTGAGCCCAAGCTCTGTCAGTATAAACGGGGAGTATGAACGGCCTCGGTGAGGCGAGCTGGTTTTAGAAACCCACACTGCCAGTGTGAAACGATTATAACTGATTTAACCTTGTCCAGGACTGGCATTCACATTGGTGCAGTCATCTGCCTCTGGCAAAGCACCTTCACTACCTAGGAGGGGGGGGAGATTTTTAAAATCTATTTGTAGAATACTTCAGTATATCCTCCATCTTCCACAGTCCCTTAAAGTTATAGTCATGCTGCTTTGCTACATGAAGGATGTTATTCAAACCAATTCGATTTCTAATGCAATTTGACCGGAGGTGCTAGTTTTTATGTTTGAAGGACCCCCACCCCTGCTCTCCTCCTGATCACTGACCAAACCTAGTAGATAGAATAAATACAGTAGAATAGATTATTATAATTATTACATTATTATTATAATATTACTGGGGTTCTCGTGTTCAGACACCTGCAGAACTCTTCCAAGTCACTCACATGGGATCGGTGCACACCAGTGGCGGCTGGTGTATTTTTCTCTGGGGGGGGGGGGCTATACCAAAAATCAGGCAAACATGTACTAAGATATCACACCAGTGTATTCAGTATTACTTTGCTTATATCCACTTATTTATGGCTGTGTTTTTGTTTGATCATTCCTGTGTTTTTGTTTGATTGTAATCATTTTAATTTCTCTGTAAAACACTTTGGTCAATTGACTTGACGATCTAAATAAATGAAAAGGCCGTTATTCGTATTTGCTGAACTGAATGAACATTTGTTATAATAAAGTGTACTTAGTTGAGGTAAGTTATGATACTTGAATTGGTGTAAAGGATAAGCGATTTGGATAATGGATAAAACAATTTGTGGTATAAGTGAGCAGTTAGTTCTTGAAGTTGATGTGTTGGAAGCAGGAAAGATGGGCAAGCATAAGGCTCTGAGTGACTCTGACAAGGACCAAATTGTGATGGCTAGATGATTGGCTCAGAGCATCTCCAAAACGGCAGGTCTTGTAGGGGGTTCCCGGTATGCAGTGGTCAGTAGCTACCAAATGTGGGCCAAGGAAGGACAACCAGGGAGCCAGCGCCGGGGTCATGGCAGCCCATTGATGCGCATGGGGAGCGAAGGCTAGCCCGTCTGGTCCAGTCCCACAGAAGAACTACTGTGGCTCAAGTTGCTGAAAACGTTAATGCTGACTATGCTACACAGGTGTGAGGACACAAAGAGCATCGCAGTTTGCTGCGTATGGGACTGCACAGCCACAGACCAGTCAGAGTGCCCCTGCTGAACCCTTCTTGGCAACAGTATTCCCTGAGGGCAGTGGCCTCTTTCAGCAGAAATTGTACAGAATTGCAAAAATTGTACAGAAATGGTTTGAGGAACATGACAACTTCAAGGTGTTGCCTTGGCCTCCAAATTCCCCAGAGCTCAGTCGGATCAAGCCTCTGTGGGATGTGCTGGAAAAACAAGCCCGATCAGTGGAGGCCCAACCTCACAACTTTTTTCTTTTCTTTTTCTTTAGCAGTCCCCCCCCCTCTTTGATTTTTTTAAAATTTGATTATTTTTCTATTGCTTTTTTTTTTGCTTCTATAAAGTCAACATTCAGGACTGACATAATTTCCTTAATAATTTTTCCTGTCAAGACAGGTTTGCGATAATTGGTGAGGGGCGTTTTTATACAAACTGAATGATCAGTTGTGTGGTTTTCTTTCTGAGCCTATCACAATACTTGAAGCAGTTGTTTAGTTATTTGCCGGCTGTATGTATAACCATGATAAAGAGTTTTTTGGGGGGGGGGTTCGAGTTCAAAAAATACAGCCCACATTTAAACACGCTGTCAAGCTGGGGAAGATGGTAAAATAAATAAATGAAATAAAATAAAATAAAATCGCACATGAATTTTAATAGCGGATGGAGAACGCTGCAAACGACACCGGGGGGAATGACTTCACATCAGGTAACCAACAGCGTCCTCTTTCGGGAGCGTGCACAGGGCCGGCCCGCTGCATTCACTGTAAATCCTAACAAGGTTACTTAAATTTTTTTGGAAACCGGTTACCTTGGGGAAAGTAAGTAAATTAACTTAATTGTGTCAAGTTATGTGAAATCATTTCACATAAAATCATTTGACATGACTTGACACAATTAAGTTAATTTACTTTTCCCAAGGTAACCGGTTTCCTAAATTTTTAAGTAAACTTAACTTGTTAGGATTTACAGTGTTGGCAGTATAGGGGCACAAGATGCTCTAGGGGTCGCACAACTTCTACCTAAAAAACTTTTTTTATGCACCCCTATCAATATAATATAAACTCGTTTTCCAAATATACACAAGCGAAATAATTTTCTCGATTGGATCTTGGACCTGGCACTGTCCCCCCATTCTCACTATTAATGTGCAGTGATTAAGGGGGGAGATCGCCACCCTAAACTACCAGAGCCCTCAGCATCTCAGGGCGAATCTCATCCACACCCGGCGCCTTGCCACCGAGGAGCTTCTTAACCACCTCAGAGCCCTCTGCCAGGGATATGGATGGGGCTTCCTCCGAGTCTTCGGACTCTACTTCCTCCACTGAGGACTTGGTAGCCGGGTTCAGGAGCTCCTCGAAATGTTATTTCCACCACCTGACAACATCTCCAGTCCGGGTCAGCAGTTCCCCTCCCCAGCTGAACACAGCCTGAGTCACTGGATGGTTTGCTAGAGCTTCCTTGAAGCCAACTGAAAGTCCTCCTCCATAGCCTCGCCGAACTCCGCCAAAGCCACAGCCCTTCTGGCCTCCCGGTACCTGTCTGCTGCTTCAGGAGACCCCTGGGCCAACCAAGCCCGAAAAACCTCCTTCTTCAGCCTGACGGCTTCCCTCACTGCTGGTGTCCACCAGCGGGTTCTTGGGTTGCCGCCTCGACAGGCATCGATGACCATATGACCACAGCTCCTACCTGCCGCATCTGCAGTAGAGGCTTTGAACATGGCCCACTCAGACTCCATGTCCCCAGCGTCTCTCGGGATACACGAGAACTTCTTCCGGAGGTGGGAGTTGAAGACCTCACGGACAGGGGCCTCCGCCAGACGTTCCCAGTTCACCCTCACTACACGTTTGGGTTTGTCAGGTCTGTCCGGCATCCTTCCCTGCCATCTGATCCAACTCACCACCAGATGGTGATCAGTTGACAGCTCTGCTCCTCTCTTCACCCGACTGTCCAAAACATATGGCTGCAGATTTGATGATACGACCACAAAGTCTATCATCGATCTTCGGTGTAAGGTGTTCTGGTACCAAGTACACTCATGAAGTACTGTATGTTCAAACATGGTGTTTGTTATGGCTAATCCATGACTCGCAAAGAAGTCCAATAAAGCAGAGCTCGGGTTCTGATCAGGGAGGCTGTTCCTCCCAATCATGCCCCTCCAGATTTCTCTGTCGTTGCCCATGTGAGTGTTGAAGTCCCCCAGCAGAACTATAGAGTCCCCAGGTGGAACCCTATCCAGACCACCACCCAGAGACTCCCAAGAAGGCCGCATATTCCAAACTGCTATTCGATGCATAAGCACACACAAGCCAGAGCCTTCCCCCCAGCGACTCTCACTCCCCGGGGAGAACTCCAACACGGCAGTGCTCAACTGGGGACTTGTAAGTATCCCCACACCCGCCCGGTGCCTGTCACCTTGGCCAACTTCAGAAAAGTAATGAGTCCAGCCCCTCCCCAGGAATTTGATACCAGAGCCCATACTATGTGTGGAGGTGAGCCCACCTACATCTAGTTGGTACCGTTCCACCTCCTGCACCTGCTCAGGCTCCTTCCCTGTCGGAGAGGTGACATTCCACGTCCCGAGGCCCAGTCTGCGATGCCGGAAGTCAGCACGCCCCGGTCCCAGCGTTTGCCTGCCGCCCGGCCTGCACTACACCTTACCCCATGTTCATCCCCGCGGGTGGTGGGTACACAGGGTGAATTATTCAATAAATATTATTTATTATATAGTTTTGAATATTATTAATATTATTATTAATATTTTAAAATATTATGCAATAAATCCAATAAATATTATTCAGTTAGGTTTAAGTAAATGTTTGATGTGGCTTGAGCAACACTCAATATTGCCATGTACAGCGGGGAGAACAAGTATTTGATACACTGCCGATTTTGCAGGTTTTCCCACTTACAAAGCATGTAGAGGTCTGTAATTTTTATCATAGGTACACTTCAACTGTGAGAGACGGAATCTAAAACAAAAATCCAGAAAATCACATTGTATGATTTTTAAATAAGTAATTTGCATTTTATTGCATGAAATAAGTATTTGATCACCTACCAACTAGTAAGAATTCCGGCTCTCACAGACCTGTTAGTTTTTCTTTAAGAAGCCCTCCTGTTCTCCACTCATTACCTTTATTAATTGTACCTGTTTGAACTTGTTACCTGTATAAAAGACACCCTTCCACACACTCAATCAATCAGACTCCAACCTCTCCACAATGGCCAAGACCAGAGAGCTGTCTAAGGACATCAGGGACAAAATTGTAGACCTGCACGAGGCTGGGATGGGCTACAGGACAATAGGCAAGCAGCTTGGTGAGAAGGCCACAACTGTTGGCTCAATTATTAGAAAATGGAAGAAGTTCAAGATGACGGTCAATCTCCCTCAGTCTGGGGCTCCATGCAAGATCTCACCTCGTGGGGCATCAGTGATCATGAGAAAGGTGAGGGATCAGCCCAGAACTACACGGCAGGACCTGGTCAATGAAGTGAAGAGAGCTGGGACCACAGTCTCAAAGAAAACCATTAGTAACACATGACGCCGTCATGGATTAAAATCCTGCAGCGCATGCAAGGTCCCCCTGCTCAAGCCAGCGCATGTCCAGGCCTGTCTGAAGTTTGCCAATGACCATCTGGATGATCCAGAGGAGGAATGGGAGAAGGTCATGTTGTCTGATGAGACCAAAATAGAGCTTTTTGGTATAAACTCCACTCGCCGTGTTTGGAGGAAGAAGAAGGATGAGTACAACCCGAAGGACACCATCCCAACCACGAAGCATGGAGGTGGAAACATCATTCTTTGGGGATGCTTTTCTGCAAAGGGGACCGGACGACCACACCGTATTGAGGGGAGGATGGATGGGGCCATGTATCGCGAGATCTTGGCCAACAACCTCCTTCCCTCAATAAGAGCATTGAAGATGGGTCGTGGCTGGGTCTTCCAGCATGACAACGACCCGAAACACACAGCCAGGGCAACTAAGCAGTGGCTCAGTAAGAAGCATCTCAAGGTCCTGGAGTGGCCAAGCCAGTCTCCAGACCTGAACCCAATAGAAAATCTTTGGAGGCGGATGAAAGTCCGTGTTGCCCAGCGTCAGCCCCGAAATCTGAATGATCTGGAGAAGATCTGTATGGAGGAGTGGGCCAAAATACCTGCTGCAGTGTGTGCAAACCTGGTCAAGAACTACAGGAAACATCTGATCTCTGTAATTGCAAACAAAGGTTTCTTTACCAAATATTAAGTTCTGTTTTTCTGATGTATCAAATACTTATGTCATGCAATAAAAAGCAAATAAATTACTTAAAAATCATACAATGTGATTTTCTGGATTTTTGTTTTAGATTCCGTCTTTCACAGTTGAATTGTACCTATGATAAAAATGACAGACCTCTACATGCTCTGTAAGTGGGAAAACCTGCATGCAAAATCGGCAGTGTATCAAATACTTGTTCTCCCCACTGTAGGATGACATTATTGATCCAGTTTTTGCTCTCCAAAATAAGCATGTTACCACTGGATTATCCTCTCAATGCACTCCTACTGCTATTGTGCCCAGCCAAGCAAACCATGCTGGTGTTATAGCAAAATATGCAAACATTGAAAATTGTGACCTGCATTTGAATTAATGCTCACTGCACATTAATGAACACGTCCCCCCCCCCCCCGAATGGAACTCAACATTTTTTGGGATCCATTCATTATCAAACCGCGGGGATGCTGGAGCCTTCTCCCAGCAGTCACTGGGCGGCAGGCGGGGAGACACCCTGGACAGGCTGCCAGGCCATCATTTCCAGAATGAAAACAAAATATTATGACCACCGGATAACGCCAAATCTACGAAAGGTGAACAAATTAATTAATAATTGATTTATTTTTTCGTTTTAAAAATGTGCATACAGAAAACTAATTCTAGTTTTGAAAATTTGAAATTGAATATTAAGGCTTTTTTGAGTTTATATTGTAAATAATTAATGATTAATGAATTGGAAGGTAACATTTGTATTCGGGGGGGGGGTCCAAATTGTTCAAGGAGACTTTTGAAAGGCACTCTAGTAAGCAAGTTTCCAGCAAGAAGTTCACTTTAGTAGTTTATACTTGCTGCGTTTGCCCATCAGCCCGTTGGACGAGAAGGGGGGGGGGGACCTTGAGCTTTATACTGGGTTACAAAGGTCCATGCATCATATTGTCAGGGTCCGAGTCCTGCACCCAGGACGCGAACCCTGATCCAAATCTGATACAACACATCCATTTTAACCCCTCTTTAATGGGATTAATGGTTTATGGTAAATGTTAGCGATACAACAACCGACATCTGTTTGGGTATCCCTACGAGGTTACCTTTAGTTTTGCCATGGTTGTCAATTCCCGTGCTTACTGAAGGCAATACTGCTAATTTGATTTTTTTTAAAAAGAAGTTAAAATGCTCGTGATACTTGATAATACACAGATTACCTCTCTTATGTGAGAAGACAAAAGAGCAGAATCCGGGTTTATTTGATACCACACGTGGTACATGACGCTGCGGTGATCCTTAGAGGGATAACAAGAACCAGGTGGGCATACTGTTTTCCAAGCGGAGGTAATGGGCTACTAGCTATGATGGGAATTATCTATTCGCAACAGGCTCATGGGAATGGCAAAGTCTGTAAAATAACTCCCCTTGGCACTCGCTCGGAACAAGTGTCCCACGTCCATCGCCGCCTACAGCGCTTTTTTACGACACAGCCAACCCACTTTGAGTTTTAGCAACGCACCGTAAACTTCGCTCCCATTGGCTAATTCAAAACCGCGCCCACTTTACGTCAGACGTCCCGCCCCCGACTCTTCCGGACATGTGTTGCGGCGGCGGCGGCGTCCTCGATGTAAACATACCCTGGTATTAGTTTGATTCTTAACGCGCTCGCTTCTGGTGGGAAACGGTGACATGCCGTCGTCGTGGTGGTCCAGCTTGAATAAAGTTATTAACCGTTGTGAATAACAGGCTACGGTCTCCCGCATAACGCTCAACAGTGAATTACGCTTGAAAGCATACATGTACTGATAGCTTGCCATATCTAGGACGTCGCTAACGCCGCCACACATCGAGACGGGATGGATCTGAGCTGATCTGAGCTGAGCTGAGATGGGATCAGGATCCGTTCGCTGGGCTTTTCGCTGCGGCTCGTGGGCACCTACACGGCCCGAGTGGCTGCACGCGGCGCGGTGTATTCAGCGCGAGGAGAAGGACAGAATTGGACAGTTCATGTTTGCCAAAGATGCCAAATCAGCGATGGTGAGTGTGAGCGGATAGCGTATCGCAGTACTATGCGAATTATCGTCTCAACTGCCTCTTATTATCTGTTAAGTTAACGAAGAAAATGTGCTTTGGAGAATGCGGGCATCGATCCCGCTACCTCTCGCATGCTAAGCGAGCGCTCTACCATTTGAGCTAATTCCCCTCTGGACCTGAGGGGGTGTGTGTGTGTGTCTGTGTCTTGGTGCAGTGTGGCCGCTTGCTGCTGAGGAGGCTGGTGTGTGAGCGGATGGAGGTTCCTTGGTCAGACATCAGGCTGGAGCGTTCTCCCAGAGGAAAGCCATACCTGGCAAAGGTAGGCGAGGAGAGCACCTCCATGAAGTCCTCTTTCCCCCATTCCTCCAGGTAGTTGGTTACATTCACCTGTTGTTCCAGGTATAAAACCTGCCTGACTGGAGGCTGGAGTAGCTGGAGTAACTGGACCAACAGGCGAATGTGATGAACTACCGTCCAGAACATAAAGCCAACATTATTGGTGGTACCCGAGGACCAGATTGTGAACCATTGCCATAACGTTCACATTTGATCCTGTTTGTTGAAATACTTGCTACAGGGACTAATGCACTAATTACACCAAGCTTATATTCATTCTAATAAACAGAGTAATTTTCAATTGTAAATGTTGAATCAGCCATTATGGTTCTACACAACTGGTCCATTAGGTGACGGGCTGACAGAACTTGGGAACAGAGGTACAGGTACAACACTAGTTTAGCAAACAGTACCAAGCCTATGTGATAAAGTTAACAGTGAGAATTTCAGCATGGGAAGAAGATGGGAAGCTTTCTGTGCTGCACTGCTTTGAGCAGTTTTTACTTCCAGTAGCAAAGTATCTGTGATCATCATCACCTTCATTTCCCTTGTTGCCTGTGAAGCGAATCCTGCGCACACATAGCTCAAGGTAAATCAAAGTTAAAAGCAAGACATTTGCTTATAACATTAGTAAGTTGTCTATTTAGCAGTGCTGTTCCAAGTTTTTCTGAATTCTGTGGTCACATGAATTAACTATGAGGCCTAGTATACTCACCAATGATGAGAAAGCACTTGTCTTAAAGTTGTTACCCACCGTTTACAAAACCAGGCTGCACAGAAAGGCAGCTTTACACTAAAAACTGATAGTCTGAGATGAATATTTCAAAACTGGACCCGATTGAGTTCACATTAAATTAAATATAACATTTTCATTACTCAGTAAAATGTCTTTATACACACTTAATAATCGAGGTAATGAGATCCCAGAAAGTTGAATCAGTTCAGCTGGACACAACGTTTAGTGGGAGAAACGTTTCATCATCACATTACATTACATTACAGTCATTTAGCCGACGCTTTTATCCAAAGCGACTTACAATAAGTGCATTTAACGTAGGAAATCAGGAGAACTACTAGTCATCAGAGGTCATAAGTGCATCTGAACAAGCATCTAAGAGCAAAACCAGTGCTAAAGTAAAAGTTCAAGAAAGGGTTTTTTTTGGTTTTTTTTAAATGGGTCAATACAATAAGTGCTAAGAACAAGTAACAGGGTAGTAGTTCTTGAAGGGGTGAGTTTTCAACCTGCGGTGAAAGATGGGCAGCGACTCCGCTGTCCTGACATCAGTGGGGAGTTCATTCCACCACTGTGGGGCCAGGACAGAACAGAGCCGTGACCGGGTCGATCGGCAGCAGGGGCCTCTGAGCGACTCACCTAAGTGACCTCTTCAGTCTCAGCTAACTGCTGCTGCAGGGGGTACCTGCAGTCAGCTGAGATGGAAGAAGTCACTTAGATGAGTGATGAAGAGTTTCTCCCACTAAACGTTGTGTTCAGATGAACTGATTCAATTTTCTGGGATACTCAGTAAAATGCACAATAAATATGAAAGCAGTTTCTGAGGGTCCTGCATTTTCTTTCACATACCCATAAGTATACACTTTAGTCAAGTGTCTGACCTCTCCTTTTTATCTGCCTGTAGACAACACCAGATTCAGCTTCTGCAGGCTCTGGGGAGTGGGCATGGAATTTCAACCTCTCCCACCAGGGGGACTTTACTGTGCTAGCTGCACAGGAGGGACGGCAGGTCGGCGTGGATGTCATGAAGACCACCATGCCAGGTAATGTAAAGGCTCGACAGCAATATCTGCACAGATAGAAGCCGTTAGCGATGAAATACTTTCAGTACAGCTATTATTGTTTTTCTACTTTTGTGAATTAAAGTTGAGTCTGCGAAATTTGTGACGGGCGATAACATAGTATTCCCATTGGGAGGAAAGGAGCATAGTTGGAGACGAGGATGATGCTGAATGGCAGGCTCATGTAGATTTGAACCTTGGGTATGAAATCAAATGAAAACAACAGGCTTGCGGTCCACTAAGAGGAAAATGAACTAGTTTTAAAAAAAAACTGTTCACAGCAAACATAAAAATATATATCTAACTGTTTGAACATTGGTAGCAAATATGCCGTCTCAAGTGAAACTCCTGTCATTGCACTCAATACCTCCTCTCCTTCACAGCATAATGCCCCTAATAAACCAATCTGTTAATGATTCTCGTGGTCATAATCTCCCAAATCCACGCCTAATTGACATAAAAGATGTATACAAACAGCATACAAAAGGAATGGTTTAACAAAAAATGGGAAGGAAGAGAAAGCGAGCGCTAGGATGCGAGTGAAGGAGACCTGAGAATGGCATGGAGAGGGAGAGCTGGCTGTGGATGAGAACAAGACATTCATTCATTCATCCATTATCCAAACCGTTTATCCTGACCTCAGGGTCGCGGGGATGCTGGAGCCTATCCCAGCTGTCATTGGGCGGCAGTGCTGGGAGATCAAGACTGAGAAATCTACACCAAAACATTTACTCCTTCCTTTTATCTCGAATACATGGAAAAACACATGTCTGTCTCCACCATTACTTGCTGTCTCTGTGACTGCCTTTAACCTTCAATAGCCTGCTCCCATATTAAATACAGTTCCACTGGACTGAAGCGGGGATACCTGTATTTTCTAAGGAAGCCACAAGATGTCCTTATTGCTCATGTTTTTAAGGCTGAAGCGCTTCTTCGTTTGGGGGGGTGTGCACCCGCCTCTGGTATGTGTGTGTGCCAAAGTCAGGCTGCCTCTTCACATTCAGCCAGGGGTGATATGACACATTTCTATAGCAGCAAATGGTTATCACCTCGGTTAGAAAACCCAAGTATTTCTCAGGAGTCAATATTTTAACCGATTAAAATCTGTCAGATTATTTTACTTCGAGCCAGTCTATTTTTAACAGTGTCCATATTTAATCATCTGCCTTGGCTCCATGGCCAAGAAGCTCTCCTGGATACCGGAGAGGAAGCGGTATTCAGAATAATAACTGGGGCTGTCTGTATTCTCTTATGTCACATCTCCCTCCCTCAATCTTTCTCTCTCCTTTTTTTCCCCCTCCCTTTCCTCTCTATCTCCCCTTCTGTCGCTCCCTCCTGCCCATGCTACATCCTATTTTTTATTTCATTCCCTTCCACCCCCTCCTGCCACATCTACTCTCTCTTCTTCCCCCGTCTCCTCGCCCTCTCTCCTCATCCCTCACTTCTCATCTCACCCCCCCCCCCTTTCTCTCTCGCTCTGTCTCTCTCTCTCTCTCTCTCTCTCTCTCTCTCTCTCTCTCTCTCTCTCTCTCTCTCTCCCTAATGCCTTATTTTCTGTCCAGGTAGCAGCTCTGTGCCTGAGTTTTTCCGCATCATGACTCGTCAGTTCACAGAGTATGAGTGGAGCGTCATCCAATCATCTGGCTCGGAACACCAGCAGCTCGCTGCGTTCTACCGCCACTGGGTAACCATGGCAACCATACTACCCTGTCATCACATCATATCACTGCTGCGCCCCGTGTGTGTGTGTGTGTGTGTGTGGGTGGGTGGGTGGGTGGGTGAACACAAAGAGAAAATAATAGAGCAAATGTCCCCTGAGAAGCATACACATCTGTACATAGTGTAAACCCCCCCCCCAAGTATGCACAGAATCCAAATTAATTTATCCCTATACATTAGTGTGTACCCTAAATTGTGCCTTATTGTTTCTCTGAGGCTGTTGTGTACATACAGAACCACATGAACAAGTCAACAAAGATGGAACAAACACACGGTTGACCTTTTAATCGTCACAACATGCGCCGCTGTTTCTGTCGGGTCCTTCCAATAGCTCCTTTTCTCCCTCTCTAACAAGTGCTCTGGTTGTCATTTTATCTACCACCCTACCCATATTTCTTTCAAACACATACGCACTCTTACTCCCCCCTTTATCGCTCTCTCTCTGTCTCTCACACTCTCTCCCTCTCTCTGACTCTCTCAGATACACATACAGATGGACAGGGGCAACAATGGTGGTGCCAAGTAAAGATGTTGAGAGATTAAGAGGGTGGCACAGAGATGTCAAGCACTGATATCATTGCACTGTTGACTAATGGTAGTGCTCAACGGTTGCCATGGTGATCAGCCTTGGGATACTGTTATTGTGGCTCTTTGACTGTCGAGCAGGGTTTTTACAGGACCCACACAAATTTACAGTATATTCAGACATTGACACACTGTCCCTCCCTTGTTTGTACAAAGACTTACACGTATTCATCCAATCTAACCTATTGTGCTTCTAAGGTAACGAGAAAGGGTTGCTGGACTCTCTCTCTCTCTCTCTCGCTCTCTCTCATACATAACACACACACACAAACACACACGAGTTATCTCCTGCATTGTCTTACATACCATACTTACATACCATATGGACAGAAAAGTTTTTCTGAAAAAAAGAAAAGAAACAGATTTGCTTCATGTACCAATTGCAATGAGCTGATTGGGTGTCCTTCATTTCCTTCAAGGCGTTAAAGGAGAGTTTCATCAAGGCCATTGGCACTGGGCTTGGATTCAACCTTCAGAGAGTGGAGTTTCACCTCTCCTCTGAACTACTCACCGAGGGACGAGTGCTGCGTCATACCAAGATGTATCTGGACGAGGAAGAGGAAGAGGACTGGATATTCGAGGTGGGTGTGAGGTCAAGCATGAGGGGAAAGAAGGCTCAAATGATGCAACAGTTCCAGTCAATACGACCTGGGGCGTTCTTGGCAGATTGTGATAACGCTGATTAATTAACGTTTTAAGAGGTGTATTTCTGGATAAAAATCTTTCATGTGAGCGCTCATGCAGAGGCATTGTGCTGATAAGACTAATCATGACTGATATGTGGCCTTTTAAAAGGGCAGTCTGTTATTTCTGAGAGTGTCGACCCCCATCGCTCAGCGATTTGAATGAAAACAACAAATAAAAAAAAAGACAAAACAAGCAAATTCAAATAGCAGAGTAGCAGAATTCCAGCAGGTTTGCCGACATCTGTGAATTTCCACTGCCTTCGGTACATATCCGTTCGCTGCATAATTGAGAGCCACCTTTTTAGCTGACTGGCCTTCAAACAGCATCAAATAGAGCCAGTCTGGCCCCTGTGTTTTGAATCAAGAAATCAGGGACGTGGCAGGGCTGGGGGTTGTTTACTTTGTTCCAATCATTACCGTTTAGCAACCCCTGCTGATGTTTACTCGTCATATTATGCTTCAGGAAATGTTACACACAGTCCCCTGGAAGTGCTCAGCTCTTGATGGTCCCTCTTTCAGGCCAGCCGCAAAATATGCCGTCTCTGTAAATGCAGATTTCATTCAGGCTGATTCGTCATAACACTATCTGCACCTTCAGAAATCTTCATAGTAGGTGCAGAAGGAGTCAAATAAATTCACTCGGTAGAAAGAAAACACGCCATGCATACGTTGCATTGCAGTATACCACAATGGTATACTGTATTGTAATGCATTGCATGCACGGGGTCTTTTCTTTCTATTGAGGTTAATTCCCAACGGTTCTGTACATCCAATCTATTAGCCAGAATTTTTTAGTAGCAGTTTAAATGTTTTTGACTTTCGGGGTCTGCCAGTACAAATTTCGACCAATTACCAGATGGAGCCAGCCCTCGGTGTGATTAAAAGGAATGGTGAAAAAGACCGAGTGGATCAAGTGGAGTCCTCTTAGCTTTGTTTTCTAGCAGCGTCCCCTTGCAGCGTTTGCAAAGTGAATCGAAAGAGGTCTCATACAGAGATACATAAGACATGGCAATAGATGTGGTCTCAATAGGCACTCCACCCATCCTCACCGTTAGTGGAGTGTGACCTCTTTGTCAAAGAGGAAGAGTATTCCCTTGATATATATCAACATTCTCCCCACATCCACCGTGTTTTTTTTTCTTCTTCTATTCGTTTCCCCTCCTCCATCTTTCCTCTCATTTCCCATTCAATTCCTTCTGTTCCCTTTTTTTTCCTCCTTTCTCCTCTCTGGTGTCATTCCTCTCTGTCCTGTCTGCCCCTCCCCTCATTTTCTCCCATCCACCCCCACTCTTCTCTCCTTCTCTGTCCACCCCCTCCTCCCTTCCCTCCTCCATCATCTCCTCAGATCCTTCCCTCTTCTCTTTCTCTCCTCTCTTCTTGTCTCACTCTCTCTTCCCTTGTCCTCTTTAACCTCTCCTCTCCTCCTCTCGTCTTCTTACACTGGCACCAGTTTCCTCTATTTTGCCGCACCTCCCCTCCATTTCTCCCACTTCCATTTTTAACCGGACCCCCCCGAGAGAGCGGTTGACAAGCGATGGCCGAATTCTTGTCAGCAGTTTGAAAAGTTAAATCCTGCTCCAACCCGTCATGTCCTCCTCCACCCCTCTTTCACTTTAGCGGGAGAGGGAGTGACAGGTAATCGCTGCATGGCGTTTGGGGGCGAGGGCTAATGCTACTTCGGTGTCTGTGTTTTCACACTGGGGAATAGCAACTCACTCGTATCGATTGCAGGGTGACAGTAACGCATCTTCCTCTTGTTCGCTGTAGATTTTAGGGGCCAAGTTGAGGGAATGCCTCACTAGACGTCTGTGTGGATATGAGGGAGGTAGGGATTTAGGACAAACGAAGGCTGGAAGGAAGGGGGGGGGGTGAAGACTATATCTGTGAAATGAACTGCCCCAATTTAATGCAAGAAAAGAAGGCTTTTGTGAAGGGGTGCTCAGGAGAGAAACCTAAACTTTAGAACCTCGATGTTATGAAATCAGTGACAGTATGAGTACACCATATTCTCCAAAACATGAAGAGGGCCCCTGCAGACTGGCTCAGTAGTACTTATAATTTCAATGAAGATTTGCAGTTCGCCATTTTTGTTTCTTCATTTTATTGACTGATTCCACTGAATTACACTACCGTTCAAAAGTTTGGGATCACCCAAACAATTTTGTGTTTTCCATGAAAAGTCACACTTATTCACCACCATATGTTGTGAAATGAATAGAAAATAGAGTCAAGACATTGACAAGGTTAGAAATAATGATTTGGATTTGAAATAAGATTTTTTTTACATCAAACTTTGCTTTCGTCAAAGAATCCTCCATTTGCAGCAATTACAGCATTGCAGACCTTTGGCATTCTAGCTGTTAATTTGTTGAGGTAATCTGGAGAAATTGCACCCCACGCTTCCAGAAGCAGCTCCCACAAGTTGGATTGGTTGGATGGGCACTTCTTTGAGCAGATTGAGTTTCTGGAGCATCACATTTGTGGGGTCAATTAAACGCTCAAAATGGCCAGAAAAAGAGAACTTTCATCTGAAACTCGACAGTCTATTCTTGTTCTTAGAAATGAAGGCTATTCCATGCGAGAAATTGCTAAGAAATTGAAGATTTCCTACACCGGTGTGTACTACTCCCTTCAGAGGACAGCACAAACAGGCTCTAACCAGAGTAGAAAAAGAAGTGGGAGGCCGCGTTGCACAACTGAGCAAGAAGATAAGTACATTAGAGTCTCTAGTTTGAGAAACAGACGCCTCACAGGTCCCCAACTGGCATCTTCATTAAATAGTACCTGTTAGAGCCTGTTTGTGCTGTCCTCTGAAGGGAGTAGTACACACCGGTGTAGGAAATCTTCAATTTCTTAGCAATTTCTCGCATGGAATAGCCTTCATTTCTAAGAACAAGAATAGACTGTCGAGTTTCAGATGAAAGTTCTCTTTTTCTGGCCATTTTGAGCGTTTAATTGACCCCACAAATGTGATGCTCCAGAAACTCAATCTGCTCAAAGAAGTGCCCATCCAACCAATCCAACTTGTGGGAGCTGCTTCTGGAAGCGTGGGGTGCAATTTCTCCAGATTACCTCAACAAATTAACAGCTAGAATGCCAAAGGTCTGCAATGCTGTAATTGCTGCAAATGGAGGATTCTTTGACGAAAGCAAAGTTTGATGTAAAAAAAATCTTATTTCAAATACAAATCATTATTTCTAACCTTGTCAATGTCTTGACTCTATTTTCTATTCATTTCACAACATATGGTGGTGAATAAGTGTGACTTTTCATGGAAAACACAAAATTGTTTGGGTGATCCCAAACTTTTGAACGGTAGTGTAAGTATGTTCAAAAATGCAAGGAAAACTCCTTGCATGTACAATCAAGGATACACAAACTTTCACCAGTGCGTCCATTGAATTAATAGATTTTATGCACCAACAAACTCCTCACATCTAGCCACACTCTTGAGAAGTAGAGGCGTGTGTATTTTTCCACATCAGACATTTGATTTAAGTTGAAGGCAGGTAATTGTAAACAGTGCTTCGTACATATCCTACAAAGAGATGGTATGTTGTTTTTTTTGGGGGGGGGTCCCCATTTTCCCCCCCCAATTGTACTTGGCTTTTACCCCACTTTTACGCCACTCTTACCCCACTTTTCCAAGCCATCCTGGTCACTGCTCCACCCCCTCTGCCGATCCGGGAAGGGCTGCAGACTACCACATGCCTCCTCCGATACAAGTGGAGTTGCCAGTCGCTTCTTTTCACCTGACAGTGAGGAGTTTCACCAGGGGGGCGCAGCGCGTGGGAGGATCACGCTATTCCCCCCCAGTTCCCCCTCCCCCCCGAACAGGCGCCCCAACCAACCAGAGGATGCGCTAGTGCAGCGACCAGGACACATAAAAACAGCAATTTCACAAGGGGCAGACTTTTGGTGGGGTTGAACTATACACATAAACTACTATATATAAAATATACTATATATATTATCACAATGGTAGTGTACAGAACAGTGTAGCTAACAGGATCTGTGCTAATGCTTGTATTGGTATTGGTTGAACTTTGCAAGATTCAAAGCTGAAAAACAAATGTGAATACTATAAATAAAGAGGGGCGGCACGGTGGCGCAGTGGTTAGTGCAATCGCCTCACAGCAAGAAGGTCCTGGGTTCCAGCCCCAAGGTAGTCCAACCTTGGGAGTCATCCTGGTTTGTCTCTGTTTGGAGTGTGCGTGTTCTCCCCGTGTCTGCATGGGGTTGCTCCGGTTTCCTCCCACAGTCCAAAGACATGTAGGTCAGGTGAATCGGCCATACTAAATTGTTCCTAGGTATGAAGGTGCGTGTGCGTGTGTGTGTGTGATGGCCTGGTGGCCCGTCCAGGATGTCTCCCTGCCTGCCACCCAATGACTGCTGGGATAGGCTCCAGCATCCCCGCGACCCTGAGGGCAGGTTCAGATAATGGATGGATGGCTAGATAAAGTGTTGGTCTATCACTGATTGTGCCTTTTTATCATTAGAGTTTATATGTCAACTTAACATACATGAGAAATACTTTGACTATGAGCCTTGATTAGTTTTTGGGCCTCTTACAGCTTAGCTATGTAATTGCACCCAAACTATGGTAACTACCGTTATTAAACTACAATAATTATTGCTGAATGTTGATAATGGTAATTTTGTGATATCTGTGGTACGTAATCTATTAATCGTGATTATCTAAGTGATTACCGGTGTGAAACCCCAAATACTATGGTTTAACTATTGTTGTTGTACTCTTATAATGGAACCTTGTGTTGTGCTGAGAAAATTTCAAAATACAGTTGTTCTAGAAATAGGTGTTGCCAAGGGATCTGGTTCAAACAGGATAATCTTGTGTTTTTAAGTGAAACATAATGGCAAATTATCCTCTTTGGGAATTGTGTGAAACCCCACTTCTGATACTCAGAAACTGCATAACAGACATCAGCCACATCTGGGCTTTTACAAGCTGGCTAGCATTGGCCAATGTACTCGTATACCAGGAATTACACCTCTAGAAAAAAAGCCAGTAACCCAAACAGCATAGAGGGGTACAGACTGATATGACAGCTGAGTCAACAAAACAAAAAAAAAGAAAAAATGAAACCAAATGCTGTTTAACTGCTCAGATAGCTGAAAAATTATGATTTTTCATTGCATTAGGCCTTTAAGTACAGCAAAACATGTCACTATTTGTGACAGAGGAATGATTAATTGACAGACAGAGGTGGAATTGAATAATTTCCAAGAACCTCCTGTTGGCATGTCTGTTACACACGCACATATAGACTCAAAGTATTAACATACAGCTGAGGTGAGCAGCCATGCCTCTGTCATCCCAACCTTTGACCCCAAGGGGCTGCTGACTGACAAATGTAATGAGGTTTTGTCTCTTGGAGAACTATCACTTCTCGGTGACCCTCAGCAAAGTCACCCCATCAACCTCTGTTGATAAGGTCACAACACAAGAAGTGAGGGACATATTGAGTGGTACACACATACTTTGACCACAAAGCATTTTTTTTCCAAAAGTATTTTTATTTGAGATGTAGGTACAAATACAGTATCCAATAGTAACAAATATCTCCATATTTTATATTTTTAGAAGAAATGCAAAGTAAACAGAACAGACAAAACAAACAGACCCCCCCCCCCGGTGCCTTAGGAGTATCAGAAAATAAAATGACAATACCATAGCTCGGTGTCATCTGTTCATAATAGATTCACAGGTTTGCATTGAAGTGTCATGGGCAAGAGCATTAGACGGTGTACATTTGTAAAATACATGTAAAAAGTGAGCAAGCCAGCCAAAGCCTCAAGGGTACAGATGAATAATGACAAATTCAGCATAGTTTTGATAGACTTAGGACAGATCTCTCATCACCATTTGATCTCTACTCCAAGGGTAATACAGACCGGTTTGCAAAATAGGAAAGGAAAGGCTGCCATTTGGAGCAAAAATGTTCTTTTGATCCCCTCAATGTATATTTAATTTTTTTTTCTAAGGTTAAATATGACATATCTTTTAACCACCCAAGAATGTGGTGGTGGTGGTGGTGAGGGAGATTCCCAGGCTAAAAGAATCCCTCGGCGAGCCACAAGAGATATGAAAGCAATAATATCACTTTGTTTAGTGTTCAAGAATAAGGACAAATTATTTGTTGGTACTCCAAAGATGGCGATTTGTGGATTTGGTTCAATGGGGACTCCTAAGACGTCTGAAAGGGTGTTGAAAACGAAAGACCAATAATTTTGAGAGCAACAGTCACACAGTGGATCTAAGCCTGGATATAGCTCAGCTAGCCTGGATTTACTAAAATGGATTCTATGTAAAACCTTAAATTGTATGAACATTAGACTGGCACATGATGAGGTGGAGTTAACCCGTTTTAGCGCTCCCTCCCTCATCTGTTAGCTCAATATCTAGTTCCTTCCACCAGTGTGCTTTGATTTTCTGAGTTGAACGATTTTCTAAGCTTGAGAGGCTCTCATACAAGAATGATATTAGCCCTTTTTGAGCAGGGAGGATAGGGTTTAACATATTTTTCCAAGCAAGTCGGGGTGGAAGAGAAGGAAATGAGGGAAATTGTTTATGCATAAAGTTACACACTTTAAAAAAACCTTAACATATTGGAGCGAGGTAAATTGTATTTTTATGTACATCATCAAAGCAAGGAAATGTGTTGTGAAATAATCTTTAAAACATTGTAGACCAACATCTTTCCACTCAGGAAAAAGTAGAGTCAGGGTTGAGGGAGGGAATAGATGATTGTTGGTGATAGGTCCTAATACAGATGATGTTTTGAATTTGTAGTGACGTAGGAATTGGATCCATATTTTTAAAGTAGAAAGTACTATAGGGTTCGAGGTGTAGTGAGATGGTTTTATATGGAGGGATGAAAAGACATGCTGGAAGTGAAGACAAGTGACATGACTGAACCTCTAATGAGCACCAACTAGATCCTGGCGCATGGAGCCAAAACGATATCTTTTGTATATTCGCTGCCCAGTAGTAATGGATAAAACTGGGAAGAGCTAAGCCACCCATTTCTTTGTTTCGTTGAGGAAGAGTATGGCTAATTCTGGGGGTGTTTGCCTCCCCAAATAAAATGGCTGATTGTTTGATTAATTGTTCAAAAAAAATGTTTAGGGAGGAATATAGGGAGACACTGGAAAACAAAAAATACTTCGGGAGAATGTTAATTTTTACTGATTGGATTCTACCAGTCAATGATAGTGGCAGGCTATGCCATCTATTGAAATTAAGTTTCATTTGATTTAGCAGTGGGGTGAAATTTGCTGTGTAAAGAGAGGAGAGGGAGCGAGTAATTTTTATACCAAGATATTTAAAACCTGAATAGGATAAGTGAAATGGGATTGAAGCTTGTCGAATTTGTAGGGCTTTCTCATTGATGGGGAAGCATTCACTCTTATTAAAGTTTAAGTTGTACCCAGAAAATGACCCAAATTCCTCAAGGAGTGAGACAATTGTTAACGTACAAGATTCAGGGTCAGTTAAGTACACTAATAAATCATCTGCATACAAAGCCACACGGTGCTCAACCCCCCCCCTTCTCATACCTAGCAATAATGGTGAAGTCCGTAGAGCTATGGAAAGTGGTTCGATGGCTATAGCGAAAAGCAGTGGGGATAGGGGGCACCCTTGAAGAGATTCCCTAAGGGGTTAAAGAACAGAGACCTTATAGAGTTAGTGCAGACCGAAGCTTGTGGTGAGGAATAGAGAAGACGGCTCAATGCGATAAGGTTATTACCAAAACCAAATTTGTCAAGTACTGTGAATAAATAGCCCCATTCAATTCGGCCAAAGGCCTTCTCTGCATCTAGGGATATGAACACTTCTGGAGAAGAGTTGTTGCTGGGAGGGTAGATAATATTTAAAAGTTTACGAATATTGCGAATGAATGCCAATTTTTTATGAAGCCCGTTTGGTCTTCAGAGATGACATTTGGAAGAATTGATTCTAAGTGGAGAGCAAACACCTTTGCAATGATCTTGACATCTACATTAAGAAGTGAGAGAGGATGAAAGGATCCACAGTTAGTGGGGTCCTTGTCTTTCTTAAGTAGAGGGGATATGGATGCTTGACAGAGTGTCAAATGTATCTGACCTTTTTCAATTGAGTCTTGGAACATATAAAGCAAAAGAGGAGAGAGCTTGTTAGCAACTTCTTATAGAAATCGGTTATAACTGTACCAGGCATCTTCCCACTCTGCATTGATCTTATAGCTGTAACAATTTCTGCCAGACCTACTGGCTCCTCCAAATCTGAGGCAAGATCCTCACTAATTGTTGGAATATTTAAATTGTTTAAAAAAATTATCATTTTAGAATTGTCTACTGGTGCTTCAGACGTGTATAAAGTGGAGTAAAATGATGTAAAAAGTTCGATAATCTCTTTAGGATCTGTCACCAGGTTATTACCAGGGTCCTTCACCTGAGGTATAAGCCGAGATGCAGATTATCATGTTGTTTTAACTGATGAGCAAGAAGCCTACTCCCTTTTTCTTCACACTCATAATAAAAACCACGAGAATGGAATAGTGAGCCTTCTGCCTTATTTGTAGATAGCAAATTGAATTGTGATTGTAGAGCTAATCTTTTTTTAAGGAGTTTTGGTGTAGGATTTGTGGAACATTGGCGATCTGTGTTTAATATTGATTCTGTTCATTCTTGAAGTTGTTTTTGTGTTGTTTACTTGTATGAGAGGCATATGAAATTATTTGGCCCCTTAAGAATGCTTTCAAAGTTTCCCACAGTAATGAGGGGGAGATGGATTTATGGATATATTTGTATCTAGGAATGTTTCTATAGACTTTGTTAGGTAGTCACTGAATTTCTTATCAGATAGCAATAGTGAGTTAAATTTCCAAGGAGGACGATCTGTCAAGAGATTGGAGAATTTAATTTCAAGTGTCAATGGGGCATGATGTGATATGACAATTGCCAAATATTCCATAGATTTGACCTCACTAAGAAGGGATGAGTCTAAAAAGAAGTAGTCTATCCTGGAAAATGTTTGACAGACATTTAAAAAAAATGAAAATTCTCTGGCTGAAGGGTTATAAAACCTCCACGGGTCCACACATCCTTTCTCTCCATAAACATGGCCCACGCTTTTGCCATTCCTGTTGGGAGGACTACTCTCAAACTCGAACGATCCAATCTTGGATTGATTGCACAGTTTATATCACCTCCTAATATGAATCGGTGGGTATTTAAACAGGCGAGAGAAGATAAGAGTTTGTTAACAAATTGGGCGTCGTCCCAGTTGGGACTACATACATTGACTAAAAGAACTGGCATGTGAAATAAAAAAACCCATAACAATAGCATAATGGCTGTTTAGGTCAGAAATAGCTTTAGAGGGGATGAACTGAATTTTTTTTCTGATTAATATTGCTACACCTCTAGCTTTACTGTTAAAGTTAAAATGGAAGGTTTGATTAATTTAACTTTTTCGCAGTTTTGTCTGTTCTGCCACTTTCAAATCTGTCTCCTATAAAAACACAATCTCAGCATTGAGATGTTTAAGGTGAGAAAAAAACCCTTGAGCATTTGATCAGAGCATTCATTCATTTAACATTCAATGATACAAATTTGATTGACTGACCTCCATTACATCTGGCGAGCGTCTGGTGGCCAGGCCTTGGCCCATGGGGCCTGGTCGGGCCCAGCCCGAAAAACAACATGGAGCCACCACCTCGTGGACCCACCACACGTGGGGATGAGCATTTGGCCATTTCCTTCCATTTGTATTCTATCAATTACCAAGGAGCACCAGCTGCATTGGTGCAGAATGTGTTAAGTGGACATAATTACTTCTCAATAGCTTTGGATGGGGTGACTGCTAGCGACACTCAGCCCTGGATGTAATTGGAGTGAAAAGAGGGACAGAGGAGGACTCGGTAAAGACAATCAGAATAATCCCTTATCGGGACTCTTACATGGCAGAGTAGCAAGGTCTGTGTTTACACATGTTGTTGCAAATAACAACATGTTATGCTTCAGAATTGCATCTCTGCTCTTTGCAGGTGATGTGGTTTTGTTGGCTTCATCAGAACGCGACCTCCGGCACGCACTGGGGCAGTTTGCAGCTGAGTGTGAAATGGCCAGGATGAGAGTCAGCACCTCCAAGTCTGAGGCCATGGTTCTCTGCTGGAAAATGGTGGATTGCTCCCTCCCAGTTGGGGATGATTTGTGGCCTCAAGTGAAGGAGTTCAAGTATCTTGGGGTCTTGTTCACGAGTGAGGCTAGGATGGAGCGGGAGATTGACAGGCGGATTGGTGCAGCATCAGCAGTAATGCGGACGTTGTACCGAACCGTTGTGGTGAAGAGGGAGCTGAGCCGGAAGGCAAAGCTCTCAATTTACCAGTCAATCTTCACTCCAACTCTCACCTATGGTCATGAGCTTTGGGTAGTGACCGAAAGGGTGAGATTGCGGATACAAGCGGCTGAAATTAGTTTCCTCCGTAGGGTGTCTGAGCTCAGCCTTAGAGATAGGGTGAGGAGCTTGGACATCTGGAGGAAGCTCAGAGTAGAGCCGCTGCTCCTTCGTGTTGAAAGGAGCCAGTTGAGGTGGTTCGGGCATCTGATTAGGATGCCTCCTGGGTGCCTTCCTTTGGAAGTTTTCCGGGCATGTCCAACTGGGAGGAGACCCCGGGGTAGACCCAGAACTCGCTAGAGGGACTACATGTCCAATTTGGCCTGGGAACACCTTTGGATCCCCCAGGAGGAGCTGGAGGGCATTGCTAGGGAGAGGGACATCTGGAGTGCCCTACTTGGCTTGCTGCCACCACAACCCGACCCTGGAGAAGCGGCTGATGATGAGATGAGATGTAGCAAATAAATCTATGCACGCGTGCACATTTAGGTGTGAGTGAACACTGGGGCAACACAGGGGCAGACATGGCGAGGGCAAGAAAGGAGGAAATCGGAGGAAACCAAATGAGAGGAATTGACAGGAGGGTATGAAACACAGTGGATTGTAAAAGGCTAAAAGAAAAATTTGACTCCGATGCTGACATCTAGATGGACAACGAGCTGGCTCTTAAAGCATGTGCCCCTTCTCGCACAGAAATACACCCATCTCAACAGTGTTCGTTGGCATCCTGCTTTCTGTACGCTCAGATGTTAAATGGTATTACTGGGGTCATGATTTGTCTAGAGAGTGAGAGTTATCTCCCTGCAGTTTTCATCTTTAGTTGCCCAGAAATGACATGCATGTATAGATGATTTATCTGTGTGTTTATTTTAGCATGAGTGCACATGAGCAACATGAATATATGTATGAATGAATGATGATAAGATGCAAGCACCGATTATTCATTATACTGAGTGTGGATACGAGACCTTGTAAAGGTTACGCAATTTTTTTCCTGTATGATAAGATGTGTGTGTGTGTGTGTGTGTGTGTGTGTGTGTGTGTGTGTGTGTGTGTGTGTGATTGCATTCATGCATGTATTTGCCCAGGAGAGCTTGTTGGATGCAGAGCACCATGTTGCTGTGGCACTAGGACCCCAAGACAAAGGTGGAGCTGGGGTGAGGAACAGAGCTATCCTGTCCCATATTTACACATCTGTTCTCAGACCCCCCCCCCCCAAAGCAATACACAAAACAGAATTAAACACACACTGCTGAAGAACATATTTGGAATACTCTTCCCTCTCCAACTCTCCCTTTACCTTTTCTCTCGCTCTTTTATGTCTCCCCCCCCAGGCTCTTCTCTCGTCTCTCCCTCCCCCCTCTCACTTTACCTTCCTGTCATTCAGTGACCTCATCAGCTTGGCGATGCCCCTGACAGAAGAAGACCCTGCCTACTGGGAGAGCTTTGAGAAGAAAGCAGAGGCCCCAGAGAGACAGAGAGAAAAATGCACCCACAAATAAACACTTATTTCTCACACGTGGACACCGAGAGACACATCCGGCACATGTGCACTGACAGGAGCATACACACATGCCTTAAGAAGTGCCAAAAAAAACAAAACACAAACGCACACATCAATGTAATTCCATCCATCCACTATCCAGAGTGCTTATCCTGCTCTCAGGGTCGCGGGGATGCTGGAGCTTATCCCAGCAGTGACTGGGTGGTAGGCGGGGAGACACCCTGGACAGGCCGCCAGGCCATCACAGGGCTCACACACACACACACACTCATACCTAGGGACAATTTAGTACAGCCGATTCACCTGACCTACATGTCTTTGGACTGTGGGAGGAAACCGGAGCCCCCGGAGGAAACCCATGCAGACACGGGGAGAACATGCAAACTCCACACAGAGGACGACCTGGGACGACACCCAAGGTTGGACTACCCTGGGTAATTGATACTTAAATTTAGAATCTCTACTTTTTTTTGGCTTTTTCCCCATTTTTCTCCCCAATTGTATCTGGCCTATTACCCCACTTTTCCGAGCCATCCCGGTCGCTGCTCCACCCTCTCTGCCGACCCGGGGAGGGCTGCAGACTAACACATGCCTCCTCCGATACATGTGGAGTCGCCAGCTGCTTCTTTTCACCTGACAGTGAGGAGTTTCGCTAGGGGGATGTTGCGCATGGGAGGATTACACTATTCCCAGCCCCCCCCCCCCCCCCCCCCAAACAGGTGCCAGAAATGACCCAACCAGAGGAGGTGCTAGTGCAGCAACCAGGACACAGACCCACATCTGGCTTCCCACCCGCAGACACGGCCAATTGTGTCTATAGGGACGCCCGACCAAGCTGGAGGTAACACGGGGATTCAAACCGGGATCCCCGTGTTGGAAGGCAACGGAATAGACTGCTATGCCACCCGGACACCTTGAAACTCTACTCTCTTGTCTAAAACCAGGCGCACACAGTTGTGACATGCACACACCTGTGGCACAGACATACAGATATAAAGGTTCTCTATCCATCTGTTAATCCTCATCTTGCTGTCCTGTGAAGCCCTGAAAAACTAGACCTTATGCTAATATCGGGACACGTTTGCTCAGGATTTTGGGAACATGGATTTCTTAAATTGTTGCTCATTGCTGATCCCCGTAAGCCATGGAGGCCCTGACAAGAGTGAGTAGAGAACCGCCCTGAGAAACCAAGAAATGAAACTGTTGATAAGAAGTGGGTATAACATTTGAAATATGTAATCAATAAATATGTGATTGATATACCGTAAGACTTATCAAGATAGAGTTATTTGATTGATTATGCTGTTTGTATTGAATGCACCTTGCTGATCCGTGTCACCGGGATACAAATAAAAAAAATCTAAATGAGTATTATGTCTCATTACCCCTGTCTGCTTCCCCCCTCTGTGTGACAGATGGGATGTCCTAACAGTGAAAGTGGCTGGAGGGAATGAGTAAGAGAGAAATGCCCATTTTAAATAGCAACAGAGCGAGTTAAAGATTGATGGCTCATGATAGATTCTTCTGTCTGTTGCTCCTTTTAACGCTTTTTTTCCGAGGGGCTGATGGGTTTTAACTCTGCCAGGGCACATAGTTTGGTTATCTGTTGGAGAAGTGTCTCTTATTCTGTGGTACGTTCTGCTGTCTGTGTGTTTGTGAGTGTGACGCCGACTCTCCGTCCCCCCACATCTGCTCCGTCTCCGTTTCTCCCTTGTGTAGCGCCCTCGATTCGACTCCTCCGTTCCTTCTGTCCCTTTGCTATCTCGCCTCCCTTTCCATCCTCTTTTTCGTTGCCATTTTCCTCCTCCAATGCATTCCTCCAACAGTCTCCCCCAAAACTTTTTTTCCCATACTCTCTCTCTCTCTCTCTCTCTCTCTCTCTCTCTCTCTCTCTCTCTCTCTCTCTCTTTTCATCTGGCAATGTGTCTATTTTGGTCATAAACTTTTAGTCAACCATTAAGCATTAAGAGCCACTCACCAGGGCTTTTACTTTCTCCCTCTCCCTGCAACACTTTTTCTTTTTTGCTCTTCATCCATCATAACCTTTCTTGCTCTCTCTCTCTCTCTCTCTCTCTCCTTTCATTTTCCTGCGGTCCTCACTCATATCCCTCTCCCCTGCCCTCCGCTCACACATTTTAACCCTCCTAACCCTTTCAGAGTACGAATCCGAGCTTTAACTCGTCATTTTTTTCTCAGTGCACGCAAGTAAACAGCCAATAATCATGAGCTTTTACGCTCGCACACAGGCAAGGAAATAGCTGGCTATCGGAGAAATCAGAGGTCAAAATGTTGTATCAACAATTGGCTCAGCATCCGGGACCTCACGTGGTCAATTGCACCTCTTCGTCCCTGAGAGGAGGAACTACATAAACATGAAATGGCTGCTTAGGTGCATTCTACTCCATCACGATGCTGTTAGTGCACTAAAAGAAATCCAGTAGATACATTTAAAAGTAAACCCCCCCCTTTTTTTCTCCCCAATTGTACCTGCCCAATCACCCCGCTCTCCGAGCCATCCCGGTCGATGCTCTACCCCCCTCTGCCGATCCGGGGAGGGCTGCAGACGACCACATGCCTCCTCCAATACATGTGGAGTCGCCAGCTGCTTCTTTTCACCTGACAGTGAGGGGTTTCACCAGGGGGACGTAGCACGTGGAAGGATCACACTATTCCCCCCAGTTCCCCCTCCCCCCCTGAACAGGCACTCCGACCAACCAGGCGCTAGTGTAGCGGCCAGGACACATACCCACATCCGGCTTCCCACCCGCAGACACGGCCAATCGGCTCTATGCATAACTGTAGTCCACTGACTTCCGGTTTCTACTGCAGCTGTCATATCAGTTTCCTGTTTGTTGGTGTGTGCTCTTGACAATGGCATATTTTTTGCGATGTCTGCAAGATTTAGCATGGATAAATGTCAACGACATGCACAAAATTGTCGACAAACTTTCACCTGCACCTACCAGCAAATGGGTGAAAAGTTTCAAGTTGTATATATTGCAGTGAATTCAGGGGGACAGCCCGGGAACCGCCACATCCGGGACGCGAACCCATGTCTCCCGCTCCACGGGTAACTACGTTAACCAGTCAACTAAAGGGTCCGACCCATTAGCCAAGGGCTAACGTGTGCGTGTCTACTTATCCATGCACGTTACAATATCAAGTTACTTCCATCCATCCGTCTGGTGGATGTAACTTGATATGTACAACTTGAAACTTTTCCCCCGTTTGCTGGGAGGTGCAAGTGAAAGTTTGTCGACAGTTCTGTGCATGTTGTTGACATGTATCCATGGTAAATCTTGCAGGCATCGTGAAAAATATGTCACTGACCGCTGCAGTAGAAACCGGAAGTCAGTGGACTACGGTTATGCAGAGTGGATTGTGTCTGTAGGGATGCCCGACCAAGCCGGAAGTCCCATGTTGGTAGGCACCGGAATAGACCGATACACTACCCGGACGTCCAAAAGTAAAACATTTAAGTAAAGATAGAAAACATTACTGAGACTAACAAACTATCCCAACGCTAAAGCCAAACGTATTAAAAAGCTCAATCGAAACTTGCAGTTAACTACTAAAACTGATAAAACACCCTGACTATTTGGTCCAGACGTGCACGTTAAAACGGTCTATTGTTTTGCTAACCTAAATGCCAGTGTTTCACATACAGAGCTTTGTGTAAGGGGCTCAGTGGGTAACTCAGGAAAGATTTTAGTAACTGTAAATCTGGAAGTTTCAAGTTAATTATGGTTTCAAGAACATTTAAGTTATGGGCTCAACATGCTTTACAAAAAAATACAAAAATAAAGAAAAGGTGTCAACATCGAACCTCTACTGAGTCAATTTAGTGCAGGCATTGAAAGGTGGACTCCTCTTTACCTGTCACTATGGGGGAAAGCTAATGTTTTGAAAATGACCTGTACACCGAAGTACAATTACATTCTCCAATTCTCACTCCCAGTGAGAATCCCGCTTAAATATTTCAAACAATTTGACAAGCTATGTAGCAGATTCCTCTGGGATGGTAAACGCCCCCGACTTAATTTGAAAAAACTACAAAGGCCAGTGGACCAGGGTGGACTGGGTATCCCAAACTTACTGTTATACTACCAAGCATTTGGTCTCAGGCATCTTGCCCACTGGACTTTACCTCCCAAGCGCCCCCCCCCCCCCGGCTTGGCATCAAAAGTGCACTTTGTGATGCTCTCTCTCTCCTCCATCTTATAACCACTGCACTGCCTACAGAAGCTATGACCCATCCGATAGTTGTCAACACTCAATGGATTTGGAAACAAATCTCAATTAGACTCAAATTCAATCCCCACCTGAATTTAGCAGCCAGTATCTGGTTGAATCCCAAGTTGAAGATTGACAAAAAACCATTTATTTGGACACAATGGGCGGGCAAAGGAATATTGGTTATAGGAGATCTATATGATGAAGGTGGTAGGATAAAATCATTCACGGCGCTTGTGCAACAGTATGGCCTCCCCCAACAGCAGTTCTGGAGATATCTTCAACTAAGACACCTCTTGTCTCAAACATTTGGGTCTATCTCCACAACCCCGCCTAGTTCAGATGTACTGTCGGATATAGTTAAGGTGTTTGGCACAGGCCGCGAAGCTTCAAAATATTACTTGTTGTTGACTAAACACTCTGATGGTTTGGGATCCAATTTAAAGTTAATTTGGGAGATCGATCTTAATCTTACCTTCACCAGTCAGGAGTGGGAAAACATTTTAAGGAATTATAAGAAAACATCACGGGAACTCAGGACAAGATTAGTTCAGTTCAAAATAATTAACAGGGTATACTGGACCCCCTCAAGGTTATACAGGGCGGAACTAAGAGACAGCCCTGACTGCTGGAGGTGTGGGGAGGGCCCGGGTACGCTTATCCACATGCTGTGGTCTTGCCGTGTTGCACAAGAATTCTGGACAGCTATATATGAGAATATCAAACTCATACTAACAACAGACATCCCATTTTCTCCAAGCCTCTTTGTTCTGGGAGACCCTACTCCTTTAAAAGCCCTTCCACAAGCACGGGCAGAGTGGGTCCAGACAGCCCTGATGTTGGGTAGAAAGCTCATGGTAACAGAGTGGAGGTCGGCCACCCTACCTCACACCGATGTATGGTTCTCCCATCTGGGAATTGTGGCAGCACACGAGCGACTCTCCTTTAGACTCATCAACCAGGTGGAAAAATACGAGGCCAAGTGGACGCACTATATTTCCTCCATTAAAGGCCCTGTGTAATCTGTGACAACTAATCTATATCTTAACATCTATTTATAGACTACTCTCTATCTGCCAACTGTGTTCCTATTGTCTTGTATACTGTTAAGACTCGTCTTATGATCACCCTTAATCCAAATGTGTCTGTCTCTTGATATTGTCTAGTAGGCCCTGTTAAATTGTTCCTTCCATCTCTGTAATCCATGTGTGATGGCATGGCCTGTATTTGTGTTAAAGGAAAATAAAAACTACTGATCATAAAAAAAAAATAAAGAAAAGGAAGTGGAGCAGATCAAAGTGAAACACTAAATATGATCAAAATCAGTAGTGGTGAATTTGTGTGTGTGTGTGTGTGTGTGTGTGTGTGTGTGTGTGTGCGTGCGTGCGTGCGCGCATACATGCAAGCTCGTAGGGACAGAGTATGTATGGTCTACAGAGGCTGAGGCCACCTGACTTTGCACTTACACACACACACACACACACACAGAACAAGTGCAAAACAGCACATCTGTACGTCCTCCATGTACGTTTAGCTAGCTGCAGCCCTGCACACTCATGTAATCAGCAGTAAGAGAGCGGTGGTCAGAGCTGATTCTCTGCAATACTACATCTGTCCACCGGACCACATCCAAATGAAAAGACCGATATAAGCACTAACGAGAGATTTTGTCTTTACATCTATTGTGTGCATTTGTGTTTGTGTATGTATGCATGTGAGCACACCAAAAATTATACGGAGGAAGAGGTTGGCGAAGAAGAAATTGGGATAGTCAGAGAGATGAAGACAGTAGACAGGAGTACAAGGAGATGTGGCGTAAGGGGAAGAGAGAGGTGCCGGAAGCAAAGGAAAAGGCGTACGGCGAGTTGTATGGGAGGTCAGACACTAAGGAAGGAGAAAAGCACTTGTACCGATTGACTACACAGGGGGACTGAGCTGGGAAGGATATGCAGAAGGTTAGGCCGATGAAGGATAGAGATGGAAATGTACTGACAAGTGAGGAGAGTGTGTTGAGAAGGTGGAAGGAGTACTTTGAGGTACTTTGAGGCCGATGAATGAAGATAATGAAAGGGAGAAGGTTGGATGATGCGGGGATAGTGAATCAGGAAGTGCAGTGGATTAGCAAGGATGTAGTGAGGGCAGCTATGAAGAGGATGAAGAGTGGGAAAGCAGTTGGTACAGTTCACATACCTGTGGAGGCATGGAGATGTTTAGGAGAGATGGCAGTGGAGTTTTTAACTAGACTGTTTAACACAATCTTGGAAAGTGAGAGGATGCCTGAGGAATGGAGAAGAAGCATACTGGTGCCAATTTTCATGAATAAGTGTGATGCGCAGCACTGTAGCAACTACAGAGGTATAAAGTTGATCAGCCACAGCATGAAGATATGGGAAAGAGTAATAGAAGCTAGGTTAAGAGGAGAGGTGACGATCAGCGAGCAGCAGTATGGTTTCATGCCATGAAAGAGCACTACAGATGCAATGTTTGCTTTGAGAGTGTTGATGGAGAAGTATAGAGAAGGCCAGAAGGAGTTACTACCTTGTGTCTTTGTGGATTTAGAGAAAGCATATGACAGGGTGACGAGAAAGGAAGTGTGGTATTGTATGAGGAGTTGCAGAAAACTATGTAGGAGTGGTGCAGGATATATATGAGGGAAGTGTAATAGTGGTGAGGTGTGCGGTTGGAATGACAGATGGATTCAAGGTGGAGGTGGGATTGCATCAAGGATCGGCTCTGAGCCCTTTCTTGTTTGCAATGGTGATGGACAGGTTGACGGACGAGATCAGACAGGAGTCTCCGTGGACTATGATGTTCACAGATGACATTTTGATCTTTTGTGAGAGTAGGGAGCAGGTTGAGGAGAATCAATCTTACCCAGAATGGGCCAGTGCGATTGCAGGTTTTTGTTCCAACCAAGCAATTGCACACCTGTGTCTCCTAATTAAGTTCCTCAGCAAAGACTCTACTGGTTGATTAGTGGGATCAGGTGTGGAACTGCTTGGTTGGAAAAAATTTTTTTACCCACACTGGCCCATTCTGGATAAGATTGCCCAACCCTGCACTAGAGAGAAGAATAAAATTCAATAGCTTGTTTGCAGTCACATGATTCTGATGACACGCAAGATTCAGATGGAGGGCAGGAAGTGAAAAGCAGAATGGACGAGATGGACCTAGTTTAGCCCGAACTGTGCTAGTTTAGACGGTCTTATGAGAGAAAGGTATAAACAGAACGTAAGATATGTTGGACATGATCCTTATGTTATGAAGAGTGATTTTTTTGATGAAGTGGTCACTGAACACACGCGCGTTATCCGACTCCACTCCTCCTGACCGCAGACGCTTTGCAAGCCATTTTTCCGGCGTTTTCAGTCCATTTTTGCATTTTTTCCCCCTCATGAACAACAACTTTTGGTACTCAATTAAAACTCCCTGTGGTTTCTCAGTTAATGACGCCAAACATAGGCATTTCGAAAGTTTGTGATAGTGTTTCCTTTGTAGAAAATCACTTCCTGCCCTCCATCTGTAGTTCGTGACATCATATGCAAACAACCTATAGGAGCAAGACGGAATACCTATCGATGAACAAGAGGGAGGGCAGTGGAACAGTGAAGATGCAAGGAGTAGATGTGATGAAGGTGGATGAGTTTAAATACTTGGGGTCAACTGTTGAAAGTAACTGGGAGTGCGGAAGAGAGGTGAAGAAGAGAGTGCAGGTAGGGTGGAGTCGGTGGAGAAGAGTGTCAGGAGTGATGTGCGACAGAAGGGCACCAGCAAGAGTGAAAGAGAAGGTTTACAGGATGGTTGTGAGACCAGCTATGTTATATGGTTTGGAGACAGTGGAACTGATGAAAAGACAGGAGGAGGCGCACCGGAGGTGGCAGAGTTGAAGATGCTAAGATTATTATTGGGAGCGATGAAGATGGACAGGATTAGGAATGAGTATTTCAGAGGGACAGCTCAGTTTGGTCGGTTTTGAGACAAAGCAAAAGAGGCAAGACTGAGATGATTTGGACATGTACCGAGAAGCGATGCTGGGTATATTGGGAGAAGGATGCTGAAGATGGAGCTGCCAGGCAAGAGGAAAAGAGGAAGGCCAAAGAGGAGGTTTATGGATTTGGTGAAAGAGGACATGCAGGTGGCTGGTGTGACAGAGGAAGATGCAGCGGACCGGAAGAAATGGAAACGGATGATCCGCTGTGGCGACCCCTATAGGGAACAGCCATAAGTAGTAGTAGTAGGTTATAATGCAATAAGGCAAGACAACAGAGCATGGCACTGGCAGTCATGCCCATACTTACATCGTCCATACTTACTAAAACTGGGTTCACCATTTATGCCAAGTGATCAAATGTGATGGCACACATTCATGAAATATGTTGGGTCAGAAGAAGAAGAAAGTGTAATTAAACCCAATACCATTTTATTGAGTTTGCAGCTAATAACATTAATAATGATGTTGGATGCAGCACTGACAGTACTACTGACTACTGTTAGTGCTTTCTGTCTGTCTGTCTGTCTGCCTGTCTGTCATTGCTGATAGTTGTGCTGGCCCACCTAAATCAAGCAGGTCCATTACTAATGTTATTATCTGCAGCTGTGTTTATCCTGCTACGCTAACATCACAGAGCACAAAGAGCAGCCTGCCATGTTTTTAACCTTTACATGGTTTTTAAACCTGTAGATGTCAGCAAGCTCGCTAAAGTGGTCTTGGGTTTAGCTACTCTTTAAGGTAATGACCCTTCTCCCTCTTATTTGTGAGCTTATCTACCTGTATACTCGTCTGTTATCGCTTTAGCTTCCTCCCTATTCAACCCCTCTAAATGCCATCTTTCTAGTTTCTCCTCACTGAGTGTTACTCTCTAGGGAGAGCAGAGGGGAACTGTAGGTATTGATGAGATGGGAACCCACTGTCCATTTGACATTCACTGAGTTCTTCATGGAACTCTTTGGTAGGGGTGTGTGTGTGTGTTCCTTGATACGCTGGATGTAGAGACATGTAGGCATGTGTAATATAATTTGCCTTATGAAGACCATACTGATCCAGCGTTGCTTGATAAAAAATGGGAAAACTGGGAGGTGGTGAGTATTGGGCCAGATGTCCTACTTGCTAGAAGGAATGCGAAGCGGTGCGGTGGCCTCTCGCTTCCTGGTGTAGTGATGGCCGCGGGTCCATCAGTACCTCAGCATATGGCCGCTCCTACGCAAATGTGTGCGCAGCAGCACCTTCTCGTGGTGCCTCCTGTTTTTACCAAGTCTGCTGCGGGGGCGACCGGGTTCCCGGCGGTATAACCGGGTGGGTCGATTGGACTCGTTAGCCTTGGTTGGCAGCCAATCTAGGAGAAGGACAACTCTGATTTCAAACCCGGGTGGATGAAGCTCGTTAGTCTTGTCAGGCAGTTCATCTAGGAGAAGGATAACCCTGATTTAAACCTCCGCTGCCTTGCGGGTATACTCGTCGACGGGAGAGGCTTCGGGAAGAAACCCTGAGGAAAAAAATCTGCATCCGTCTCCACTGCCAGTCGTCTCACTTAGTCTTGCCACTGGTAGTAGGTGGTCTCGGACGAGAGAGTGGGGTTGATGATGCGCAACTCTCCCTCACTTTAATCATCGCGCAAGTCATCAGTCACAGCATGACTAGATGGTCCTTGTCTCTGCGATGGACGAATAAATAAATAAATTAAATTAAATTAAATAAATAAAACACGGGGGCTCTTAACTCCAGTTTGCGGGTAACTTTCTCACCTGCTAGGCATTCCTTTATCCGCCCTTTGCCTTCTAAGATTTAGATGTGCACTCAACTATTTTTGTGTTCTATGTGTGTATTTTTTGCCAGTTTGCATGTATGTGAGAGACAGTCTGTTTATCTACACACAAATTGTATAACTGGAGTTGAAAAAAAAAACACCCATTCACATACAGTGCTCCCATTTGGAGTGAGTTAGTGCACCTCCTCCACATGTTAAAGAAAAACATTTGTTCTAACATAGTTGGTGGGGTCAGACTGGAGTCACACGGGCACAGAAAGATAACATTTTAAGCACACTTAGGTCTTCTGTAGTGCTGACTGACAGGACCACAAAATGGTAGTTTTTGTTTTTTTAAAGGTGAAATACCTGCGAAAAGGGTGCCTTGGGCATTAGACTGAGTTTACACCCAAGTTTGTGTTAAGCTAGATCTAAGGATGGGTGTACCCTGTAGATATGTGGAGGCCAGTGAAGCTGTCTGTATCTACATCCATAAGACGAGAGGAGGCTTAGCAACCCACTGGGGTTATGGCATTTGCATTGTTACTTGGTATTTGGATAATTTGAAAAAGGTACTATTGCCATCCAACCTACTCTCTCTCCCTCTCTCCCTCTCTCTCACACACACACACACCTATATGCACACACACAATGCACACACACGTATACATCATCATTGGCGGTCACTCAAGGTCGAGTATGACCGTCCTCCCTCTGGGTCCTCAGGTAGGCGTATAGAGGCCGATCCTGGAGCCACATAATTAGATTAGTTTAGATTGTTTTACCAAGGCTGGTGGAATTTGTTTTTGGTACACATTCAGTACAACTCTGCAGCACAATACATACATGGACGACAACAGACACTCCACATACCACGAACAATACAGTTACAAAATAGCAGAAACAAACATATCATACATAACAATAAGGGGAATGGTGGTTATGCATGCCAGTGGTGTGTGAGGAGGGGACTATAGGGAGGAATTCAGAGTCCTGATGGCTAGGAGGAAGAGTTTAGTCTTAGTGGACAGTGACCTGTAGCGCCTTCCTGAGGGAAGGAACTGGAATAGGTCATGAGCAGGATGTAAGGGGTCGGAGATGATCTTCTTTGCTCGCTTTACAGTCCGGTGAGTATGTAGAGATTCATCTGAGGGGAGTGGGTTGCCTATGATTTTGGATGCCTCATTGACAATCCGCTGCAGTCTTTTCCATGTTTGACTGTCCGTGCCACCGCACCATACTGTAATAGAAGATGTTATGATGGATTCAATAATGGCTGAGTAAAACAGAACGAACAGTTGATGTTTGATCCGGTATCTTTTAAGCTGCCTAAGAAAGTAAAGTCATTGTTGAGCTTTTGCAGTGATGTGTTCTGTGTTAATTTTCCACGTCAGGTTATTGCTGATGTATGTTCCAAGGAATTTAAAAGAGTCGGTGGTGGTGATGGGGTCTCTGTTCATTTGTATGGGTATTTTGGGATTCAGCATGCATCAGAAGTCAATAACGAGTTCCTGGGTTTTGGCTGTATTAAGCAGAAGGTTGTTGTTTGCACACCAAGTGACAGCTTGGTCTACTGCAGTGCCGTACTGGGTTTCATCATTGTTGGAGACAAGGCCCACAATGGTTGTGTCATCTGCATATTTTATTATTTTCGCAGAGCTATCCGTGGATATAAAGTGGGTGGTGTAACGTGACAAGAGCCAGGGGGAGAGAACACAGCCCTGTACAGAGGGTAAGAGGGTGTGAGGTTAGGTTAGTAACCTTCACCCTTTGTGGCCTATTCCACAGGAAGCTCCGAATCCAGTGGCATATGGCTGGGTCGGTGTTAATGGGAGGACGCCTGTGCATGACAGCTTTTTACATGGCGTGGCGGATGCACCTGCAGCCACCACACGCTCCTTGGCAGGGGGTGGCCAGAGTCCAATGGCATGGAGAACCAAGACGATCTGTCTCCACTGCCGTTGTGACCTGGAGACATCTTCCACCAGTTCCGCTGTTGAAGTATTTATTGGATCGCGCTTCGTCTGGAACCTCCCCCTTGACCTGTCCATCTTGGGTGACCCAACCAGGAGCCGAGCTCCGGACGGTATAGCTCTTGGGATCACTGGTACACACAAGCTTCTCCACCATGGCAAGGTGATGATCCAGGAGAACACATACACACACACACAGAATGAGATGTCCCAACTTCAGTAAGCTGGGGTTTGCTGGCGTGTCATAGAGAAGACGTTTCTATCTTTTGTCTGTTTGTCTGGTGTGAAATAAGAAGTAAATCGGAGAGGTGCGACTAAACATCAAAATGTTCATCTATTGTATTTTCATATGATCTCAAAAGTAGTTTCTCCCAACGTTTTTAGCATTTCATGAGAGAATGATGTTACTTAGGGTATTTAAGTGGGCTACAAAAATACATTTTTCATCCAACCACTGCAGTGACATAGCTTTTTATTTCTCAAGCTGAAGGCTAAAGGGATTTACTGTGGTATCAAAAACCAGAACTTGCCATGTATGTCTTGTTTGTCTGTCAGGAAGAGCTCTGTCTCGCTGTCTTGTCTGTCACAGAGCTCACAAAACAAAGGTTTTGTTGGGGGATTCTTGGTGTTTTTGCCCCTCCTGTGATGTAGCTGACACGGTCTGCACAGACGAGGCTGGCTCTGCTCTGTCTGAGGCCCCCTTTAAATCTGACCCTCCAGGGTTTGTTTACATGGCAAACAATGTCAGCCCTCTTGGTTAGCAGACGGGGCGCTATCTGCCAGCTGACACAGCCCAGCATTACGCCTGCCACAGCTTGTTTTGTTTAAACATTTGTGACTTTTCTTTAAAACCCTTGTGTTGTCCACACATTCTGTATACTGTCCTTAAGGGTCATTTATGACCCGCCTTCATTAAAGCTCTAAATTAAAGCAACTTAATTTAATTTTAAACCCCAAATCTATCTATATGCATGAACACATAGTCTTCCCTCTTCACAGTGCAGAGAGACTGCATTTAATCAGTGGACACCGCTCGTTTTTATAGGGTCACATGACCCAAACGTGTCTTAGGGTCATATTTGACCCTAAGACAATCTTAGTACCCTAGTGGTGTACAGCTTTCATGGAAATATGAACAAAAACAATGTTTCACTTTTTTCTAATGTTGGGGTCACTCTAGGAAAAGGCAGTTGGGGTCACTCTAGGGAAAGTCACCAAATTTCAGAATGAAAAAATATCATTTAGAGTCTTTTCTCTGCTGTTAAACACTATTATCGGCCTTTTTGACCCCTAAGACAAGAGAAGGATGAAAATTCTGCATGACGTTTATGCATATTGTTTTGCACTCCCAGATGAATGAACCAAACACGGCGCTCATAAAAGGAACAGCGTGGCCTTATGTACCGCATGTAGCATGTAGCATGTATCAAATCGGGTACTGATTCAACACAATTTGGCTGACTGATTTAAAATTGCTTCCCTGCGTCCGGGTGGCGTGGTGGTCTATTCCGTTGCCTACCAACACGGGGATCGCAGGTTCGAATCCCCGTGTACCTCCGGATTGATCAGGTGTCCCTACAGACACAATTGTCCGTGTCTGCGGGTGGGAACCTGGGTGTGGGTATGTGTCCTGGTCACTGCACTAGCGCATCCTCTGGTCGGTCGGGGCTCCTGTTCGGGCGGGGAACTGGGGGGAATAGCATGATCCTCCCACGTGCTACGTCCCCCCCTGGTGAAACTCCTCACCGTCAGGTGAAAAGAAGCGGCTGGAGACTCCACTTGTATCAGAGGAGGCGTGTGGTAGTCTGCAGCCCTCCCCGGATCAGTAGAGGGGGTGGAGCAGCGACAGGGACGGCTCGGCAGAGCGGGGTAATTGGCTTGATACAGTTGAGGAGAAAAGGGGGGGGGGGATGCTTCCTTAAAATGATGACAAAAGGGCAGTGGGAGAACTAGTCTTCCTCAAAATGAATCACGCATCCTTACTAACAGATTAACAAAGTGGGGTAGCGATAAACGCGTTGTGCTCCTTTTTCTTTTAATTCCAATCTCTACTGTTCATTTGCTAAAGTGTGTTTGTGTGTGTGTGTGTGTGTGTGTGTGTGTGTGTGTGTGTGTGTGTATTCTCGCACGCATGTTTGCTTCTGTGTCATCAGTCAGCGGACTGTTTATTTTTCAACACTTCCCTGAAACAAGTGCTGTGCAGCCCAACATGTGATTAGAGACACGCCGCATTTCACACAATCAGAGGGCAAGACAGACACACACACACACACACACACACACACACACACACGCACACACAGGGCGCATGTCATACATACAAAATCCTTATCGAAAACATCAGCACCTGTTTACATTCATTTGGTTGTACTGTTAAAAAGATGCAGCCGTTGTAGCTGTACACTACATGGCTAGTGAGTGTGTGTGTGTGTGTGTGTGTGTGTGTGTGCGGGTGCATGTGTTGATGACATTTACTGTAAAAGCGATCTGTTGTTGAACCCTGTTGTTTGTCTCTCGTGTTCTTAAAGCTGCCGCCACCAACAACACCGACACCTCCGTGGTACAGGCCTACGTGAACAGCATTTCACGGGGCTCATTACACAGGCTGGTTTGCACCCCATAATGTGGTGTCAGCCTTTGCTATTGATGGTGGTAATTCTAGTTTTAACAGTGCACATCACTTATGTGCAGACTGATGACTCCATGTACCCAGGGGGGCCGCCAGGGATTTTGTGCCCCTATAAAGAATACGACTGAGCACCCTTTGTTTATTTAATTAGTCAAATTATTATTTTCCTGATTTCTCTAAACATTAAACCCCATTCCTCTACCTTCATCCCATGCCACCAGCTTGCCCAACAATCCCCTCATCAACAGCTTCTCCAATAAGGGACTCATCTTCTTAGTTTGACAAATGTACATATGAAATGCTCTTAACAAAAAGGAACGTGATACCACCATAGCCCAGGTTGAGCCTGTGGGCTGTTTCCTGTGGATCTCTCCTTCCTGTGGATCGCGTATCGGAGAGGTCTTCGACAAGATCTGGCTGTATGCCATTGGGTAATAAGGCGGGATAATTATTTTTCTTTTCAATATTTTTTGAGCACCGTTGTGGCGCCCCCTCTACTCTGGCGCCCTTAGAATCTTCATCACATTATACCCACTTACGGCGCCACTGCATGTACCACACTGTAAATAGTTTTCATGCATATAAAATCAGGCATCAGGAACACAGTCATTTCACTTCATGCACTTGCGTACATAGAATGAAACGAAATGCCGCCCCCCCCGGCCCACAGCAGTACAACACAACAACAAAAACACATCCAGAAACTTCAAAAACACACATATCAAAACTAACACATATATCCAAACTAAACCAAAAAAATAATAAAAATCACTGTCCAGGAACGCCAGCCAGGACGACTGTCGGAACCGCCGGTTTGCATGGGTTAGCAGTTAGCTTAGCCCACCCCTGTCAGACCGCCCTCGGCGTTTCCTCCTTTGGCGCAGCTCCAGGCAGGGGCCGTGGGCCCACCAGACAAAGCCAACCAAGCTCTCCCAGCTGATCCAGCATCAGCTCTCCCAGCCAGACACCCTCGACACAACCTCCCCGCACTCCACACGACGACATCAAAAACACCACAGTCAACGCCAGGCAAGGCCGCCGCCAGACCGTCCTCGGTGTTATCGGAACTGCCGGTCTGCATGGGCTAGCAGTTAGCTTAGCCTGCCCCGCTCTCCGAGCCATCAAACGAAAACAAAACGTAGACGCAGACGTGGACAAAGACACTGCATTTGACGGTAGTGGGTGAGGCCGCCACAAATGTAAATTCGCTCCATCATCTTCCGACACCGGCACTGGGTGAGGCCGCTGCAAACGCGACTTCGCTCAGCCATCTTACCACACCGGAAGCTGGGAAAGCGGTGAAGCGGTAAACGCCTCTCTACAAAGGCCTTATTTATTTATTTATCTGTTCGTTTATTTGTTTATTTATTTATTTTGCATATCGGGTTTTAATACCGTTTCAGGGGTGGCAGATTGAGATGTAATTTGGATACTGACAGACACTGCAGCCATAAAATTTCTCCTGTTTCAAAATCTGACATCTCAAAATGCGTAATAATCACCTTTGTCGTTCATTTTCTTCTGCACCTTTGTTTAGTAACAAACTCGTTGAAGTAGCTATCTCTTGTAATTGGTTACCCCATAAATACTTATAATTGGTTGCCTGGACCATGCCTGATGTAAACTACTAAATTTTGCTCAATGTCACTATAATGTGATGTCACCCCGTTGGCTGGAAAATAAAGAAATTGTTTTCTTTATGTCTGTAGATTCAGCTGGCTGTAATGATTGTAGCTGGCGCGCGGGAAGATGTTTTAAGTAGGGGGGCTGCCAACTAACACAAAAAGTATTGTGGTGAGCCGGCGTGGAAGAATGAGTCGGGAGGTAGAGATCTCTTTTTAATCAAAACTCCCCTGCTCCATACACCGCACGACCCCGAGAGTGCTCTTTTATTCACACCGGCCAGAACGGACCAGAACTGACCCCCCCCCCCATGTCCCAAGTGGCGACATCAGTCCCAGTCACGATCCTACAGTCAGTTTGTCAGTAAACGATCTCCTACTTAGTCTGAGTCGAACACCCAAAACAACAACACAAGAACAACCACAACATGAACACATCATTAAAACACAATTTTAAATCTAACATTAACAGTCCCATCAGCCATTGCGCTCCCCCAGCGCAGAACCGTCAACAGTCCGGTCGTTACAGTATGACGTCATTGTTTTGTTTGTAATGTGCGGGTGTAGCAGATTTGGAATGGAGTGTTTACTAACTTTATCATTAAAATTGTACATTCCACACAGCCATAGCCCCCTGTTTCAAATAAATATTTTATTTATTTATTGCATTTGTACGTTAGGAAACGTTAGATATACTGCCGGGTCTAAGATGTTACACAGCCACCTGCCACTACTGGGGAGGGGGGGGGCTGTACCCATTACCACGGGGAGCTACAGCCCCCTCCCCCTTCCCACGCTAATGGATTGTAGCTTGACCATACAGTATATGTATTATTGTCAGGGGTGACATCTTGTTCAATGATTCTTAATTCCTCTCTAAAAACCTAATATATTGTGTGTGTGTGTGTGTGTGTGTGTGAGAGAGAGAGAGAGAGAGAGAGAGAGAGAGAGAGAGAGAGAGAGAGAGCGAGAGAGCGAGAGAGAGAGAAAGAAATGGTGAGGAGTGACCAACAGCAGCTCTCCTTGCTCAAACTTTTACTCTGAAGGAACAGAATGTGAAACAACATCCACACCATTTTGAGGAAATTCCTGTTTCTTTTGGACGTGGGACAAAATGGCCAATATGTTTACATTTTTTTCATTTAACAGACGCTTTTATCTAAAGTGACTGGGCAGAACAGGACATTAAAGATTCCATTGGCAGATTAATGGAGGAGACATCTGATTTTACTTTTGATCTTAATTTGTTTATTTTAACGGGAATCATATTTACCAGAGTTAGCTAAAAGCTTATTTCCATCTGCATTCCCCGGCCAGGTGGATTTAAGAAAAAGCACACAACACATGATGCACGGTGAAATCACAATAAATAATACAATATGACCCCCACCTAATTCCTCCATTTCCTGGAGATAGCTGACGCAGCAAAAGCAAGCGGTGTCATTTTACAGAGAGGTGCTGCTGAGGTCTGCCTGAGAGACAGCGAGGGTCGTCAGGTGAAAACAACGCTGACGAGGGCACTGTCGTCGTTTCCACAGGACATTTTCGCCGTTAAAGCAGCGACGGACAAAGGAGCTTCAGTCGACTTTCGACAGGGGTGTAACCAGCTCATCCTCAAGAATGGTACTGTATTTGACATTGAGGTGTATGATAGACTCTACTATCTAAACACCGCAAGAAAATCAAGGGTAAGGTTGATAAATCTAGCTTAAACTGTGAAGTCTGCACAAAAGAGAAGTTTGTTTGGAGTAGAAATAGAGAGCCTGATGAAAGAGCAAAGGCAGCACTTGAGCTCGTGCACACTGATTTGGCTGGCCCTATAGTAGAGCGAGAGGCCACAGAATAGAGCTCGTAGACTAGAGCTCTCTATTCTGTGCGAGAGGCAAAAGACGGGTTTAAGTACACTTCAGCGTTTACTGATGATTATTCAGGGGCAGTTTTTGTATACTTCCTGAAAGCAAAGAGTGACACTGTCAAAGCCACTGAAAAGTTAATTGCTGATGTGGCCCCATATGGGAAAATAACTGTATCAGGTCAGATAATGGCACAGAGTTCACAGCACGAGACTTCAAGTCACTGCTCTGAAAGAATGCCATAAGGCACGAGGCATCGGCACCATACTCACCTCACCAGAACGGGACAGCCAAGAGAAATTGGAGGACACTATTTGAAATGGCAAAATGCATGTTGCTTGAGAGCAAACTACCAAAGAAATTGTGGGCATATGCAGATGTGTAGGACAAACGCCACACTACATGTTGACAGGAAGGACGCCCAGTCTTTCAAAGATTAAAATATTTGGATCAGTTTGTTATGCATACAGACAAGACAAGAAAAAGTTAGACCCGCGATGTGAAAAGGGGAATTCTGTTGGTTATGACAACGGGAAGAGTTCTTAAACACAGGTTAGTGAAGTTCATTACCAAAGGTGTTGTCCAACATCAGACTCAGAGAAATCTGGGAATGAGTGAAGATGATTTTCATGGGAAGAGATTTGAATCCCCCATGCTAAAAGTCCAAAGTTCAAAAGAGACACAAAAGCCTCAAGTTCAAGCTTTAGAGAGTGTAAAAGACACTCCCGACAGGACAGGAGGAAAATAGAGTACACGCTATCCCAGCAGAGAGAGGAAAAGCTCTCAGTACTTGAAAGACTATGCATGTAAAGTGGAGTTTTATGACCAAATATTAATCAACGCTGACTACTGCCACAGAATGATGTGTAATGTACCACACACCTTCGAGGAAGCTACGAGTTCAGAAAAGGCAGAGATTTGGGTTCATGCACTCACATTCCATTTCCCTTCACAGGGACCTCCAAGTTGAGCTTCTGGCTTTGTTCAAAAATCCCAATACCTACATGAAATAAAGATACATTTATCGAAACATTTGTTCAACTTAACCAAATACATAATTAGCTAAGGAGGCTCTACTGTAGGCTCTGTTACCTTGCTAACCACGTTTGGATTTCCTCAAACAGATCCCACAACATTCATCGCGCTATTTGCATCTTAAAACAAAATATCAGTCAAACTACTATATAGGATACAACTATTATCCTCCACACTATTATATGTGGTCAAGAGATGCATCATTAAGGCATATTTACCCATGGATTTCACTAGATGGACTCAGAATGCACTTCACCCGCATCTCTCAGCTTACTCAACCGAAAAAAGGACCAGAATCCTCTGAGCACAATCCGGTGCCCCTAGAGGGCACCGGATTGTAACAGCTAAGAGTTAACCCTATTTATGATCTTTGTTGTTTCCTTAGGTACAATCTTACTTTTTAAAATGGTTTGTTCATAGTTAAACCAAAATAAATTTCTATTCTCTTGTTTATACTGAACATATTTACACAGGGTACATAGAATGTACCACCTGGCTACACATAGCATGAATTAACCTACATAAACATAAATCTAGGCCAACACCAAGGCCTGCAAAAGCACATTAACAACACTGACCAATATGCAATTCTTCACATTAACAACACTTACCAATATACAATTCTTCACATTAACAACACTGACCAATGGACAATTCTAACATTGACCGATATAAAATTCATCGTATTTCTTTTTTCTGTCCTTCTTCTTTTTCTTTTTTTTTAGATTTGCTTGCATTTCCTTTTATTCATAAGTTCAGTCTATCAGGCTTTCTGATTTCTCTTGTGGACCTTCTCAACCCAGGCTGACTTGGAGTGTTTGTGTTGGTGTCTGTGTTACAGTCCATAGGTGTGTAGATGGACTGAGATTCACTGTGGGCTTCATTGAGCTCACCGAGTCTCTGGTGGAGTCTTTCACAGACTGCGACAATTGCGTCTGAGGATTTGTCCGTCCTCAGTTCTCACCGTGAACAATCGTGGAGACCGTCGCTTTTGTCTTCCATCCATCAGCATCCTCAATCCTATTTAATCACACCCGACATGGTCATTCTATCCAGCTCTTTCTTTAGGCAGTCTCTCAGTGGTGCCGGAACTCTGCGTGCAGCATGCACAACGGGCTGTGTGCCTTCTTTCAGCTGGATTTTATATGTGAAGGGCAGTGCATCAAAACCCCTGAAAACATCTGCAAAATTCTGTGCTATCGAGTCAACAGTGTCATTAGGTGTGTTCACGGCTGTGCTGAGGCGATACACTCTTTTCACCAGCCCCAACTCTTCACCCAGAAGTGATTCACATCCTTCATTCACGACAGAGAAGAGTAGGTGATGCACTTTTCCTTTCACTGTGACACTCAGCTTGCATGTGCCTAAACACTCGATTGGCTGCCCATTTCAGTCCAGTCGTTTTCCTCCTTATCGGTGGCTTATTTTTCATTTCTTTTATATCCAACATGCTTATGAGATTTGCTTTTGCCCCAGTGTCTAATCTCATAGTGACTACAGTCCCATTTATCAGCAGTGGGGCTATCCAGTTATCATCTCTAGTGAGGTTTTTTTTCTTTTTCTGGCATATTTTTTGGTTCACTGACACAATTCACAACACCAACAAAAAAAACGTGTCACTGAGGTCAGGATCTCCGCTAAGTTTACAGATCTTCCTTTCTTCCCCTCTTTCCTTTTAGAGAAGCACTGTTTGGCAAAGTGGTCCATCCCTTGGCAATTTGAGCAATGCTTACCAAAGGCTGGACACTGTCTTGGTGTGTGCCGCCAGCCGCAGCGCTTGCAGTCGACCATCACGTCCTCCGTCCACTGTGCAGGTCGGGTCCGCGAGCGCCGTCTCCTCACGCGACACCCCACCAACCGCCGCTGCCCTGTCACCATCTCGGTGAACGTTTCCACTTGCTCGTGGGACAGCTCACTCGCCTGGCACATCTTGATGGCTGCCTCCAGTGTCAGCTGCGTTTCCCGTAGTAGCCTTTCTCTGACCTTTTTGGCCTCCAAGTCAAAAACGATCTGGTCTCTGATCATGGAGTCTTTAGCCGCCAGTCCGTCAGAAAGCTATCGAAGGGCTCACGCTGATGCTGCGTACGAGACTGAAACACATGTATCTTTGGTATGTCTCGTTCTTCTTTGGAGACCAGTGAGCATCAGATTTACCAAGCACTACATCCTACTTTCCGCCATCACCCAGGCTGCCAAACATGAACGTGTGAAATACTTCTATGGCCTGTGGCCCCGCCATTGTTAGCAGCACCGCTACCTTCCTAGCATCCGGCTTCTTCTCCAGTGCCATGGCCGCGACGTACGGGTTGAACTGCTGTAAGGCGCGCCACTTCTCATCGACGTTCCCCCGTTAGTTTCAAACCCTCCGGTGGTTTCAAATCCATGTCGTCTTGCTCGGTTTACTCCTGGTACCATGTTATGTTCGGGTTTAGAAGGATGAGGCTTGTTTTATTCCACTCTTAACTCGTTTATTAAACAACTCATTCGGTTACATCCGTGTGCGTTTAGTGTGTCTTCTTCATCTAATCCTATCCACTTCTCTCAGGTACAGTGGCGGAACTAGAGTTTTTTTTACATGGGGTGGCCAAGGCTATTCAGGGGGGTCCATAATATCATGACAGAAATTGAATGTGTAGGCTAACCCTAACCTGGCATCTTAGAAGCATTAATGCCATTATTGCTGATTAGAGGTGTATGGATGAAGAAACATGCTATCATTTATCTTTATTTAACCAGGTTAGTTCCATCGAGATTAAATTCTCTTTTTCAAGAGAGACCTGGCCAAGAATGGCAGCAGTACATCAGTTTCGGCACATACTCACATGAAGACAACTATCGATAGCCAGTGTCTCCACCTTGGAACTGTAGCTCAATTTCATCCTCTCTTCACTCTCTCTCTCTCACTCTCTCTCTCACACACACGGTACTGTACTCGCATACTGTACTGGAGAGACTAGGGTCACAGTTTTCATGGATACACAATCTGGGTCTATGTCTTGAAAATCCAAAACATTTTCAGAAAATAAAGCTCAGGCATCAATGAGATAAGATAACGATTGATTTGTGTGCGACACTTTACAGTTTATTTAGTTAACACTTTACTGTTTATTTCAGTCCGTCTGACTGAAAACACAAGATATGCATAAAAAGCAAATCTTGCACTACTTTTGATCCGTGCAGCCACACCAGAATGCTTACCACTCATGACCAAAGCACCATCATATCCCTGCCCCACAAAATTATTTCCGTAGTCTAGTCCGTGTTTTTCAAGGCAATCAATAATCCTTTTCGAGAGACCTGCAGCATCTAAGCTTTCAGAGGACTTAAATTGTAACAAGCTCTCGTGGATGGTCCCGCTGTAATCGAATCTCACAACTAAAGACATTTGTTCCTTTTTCTTCAAATCTTTTGTTTCATCTGCCATTACACTGAACACTTCACTTGTTTTCACTTCTCTCATTATTTCACTTTGTACCATCTCAGCTAATGTCTCAAAAACTTTGTTCTGTATTAGGTGGCTTGTGTACTTGGCATTGCCAGTTTCGTTCATCCTCTTCTTTATGAGAGGGTCATGCTTTGCAATTTCTTCTAAGATTGTTAAAACATTGCCCGTGTTGTGAGAGTCATCATCAGACTCTCGATGACCTCTCTGCGCTATATATTGAGTGGCAGTTAATAGGAGCACATCTGCAATAGTTTTCATGTAACTACTGTTTTCCTCAACTTTCTTTTTACAGTCCTCATTTATGCTATCCATGATTGAGGAGTTGCTTTCTCTGGCTCTTTTATGTTGATTCCTTGCATACATTGCGTTAATATGATGCGCTGCCTTAGAATGTAGCTTAAAACCAGAATCTTTGGACAGTGCCTTTTTCCAGTTGTAAAAGCCTGAGTTTGATGCGAAGGCAGATTGAGGTGTATTTAGCAGCGAAAAATGCCGACAGGCAAAACAATAGGTTGAATCTGGACTAACAGAATATTCAACCCATGGATTTTCTATGCACCAAGAGCTGTTAAAACCCCTCTTCTTTGTACCATGCTACATCCTAGGAAATGACTTCCAAGACAGCTGTGCAGGACCCTCGTCTCTGGATCTTGATATGTGTGGAATACACATTAAACAATGTGTCATATCTCTATGGAAATGTGTAATTGAAGAATCAACAAGATTGCATACCAACAGCTCCCAAATAAAATTTGTAGTTTTAAAGTAGAGGCCTACCATTGTTCAATAGTTTTCTTATGTATTGTTATGTTTTTAGCTCTGTATTAATTGTTGTTTGTTTGCCTGCCCAGGGACTGCACATGCAAATTAGCTGCCGGCTAACTCTGGTGCAATTGTAAAATTGTGCATTGTCCTTGTCAAATAAAAAACAAACTAAACTAAACCATTGGGTCCTCCTAGAACAGCACTCCTTGATGCAGTTGCCCTTGGAAAGGGCTCGATGTCTCCCTCAGAAGCAGAGGTCTCTGTGTCATCATTAACACAAGAACCATCAGTGTATGACCACAATACAAATGCCACAGCCATTAAAACAAAGACACAAGAATCAACATAGTAAAGAGGCTCAATCTGACAAAATTCAACTATTGTTGCTAGTTGAAACTAAACTTAAATTCTGAACTGGGCATGTGACTGGCTGTCTGGTAGATCAACGTTTCTCAAACCTCTCCTGGAGGACCACTTGTCCTGCATGTTTTAGATCTCTCCCTGCTCCAACACAGCTGATTCAAATGATCAACTCGTTATGAGCTCCCGAAGCTGCCCAATAACAAAACTGGTCATTTAAATCAGCTGTGTTTGGAGCAGGGAGAGATCTAAAACATGCAGGACAAGTGGTCCTCCAGGAGAGGTTTGAGAAACGCTGTGGTAGATGCTCTGACCTGATGGTGGAGAACTACGCTCCTGGGTCTGTGAAGCCTGACCACACTGACTCAGCATTACTATCCTCGGGTAGGGAGCTGCTCTGGGGTCCAGTGGTTATGCCAGGGCTGGGGTCTGTGACCACCTGATCTGATTTTTTTCTTTTTTTATAAAGAAATCTGAAATTCCCTTTCTTTTCATGACTTTTTTTTTACCCTATGCAAAAATAAGACAGTGGCATTAGCTCTGGAGCACATTTACCCATCTGAAATACTCAGGAACTAATCTTAACCATCCCACATAAATCACAAAATGAACTCTGACATAGCGCAGTTTAGGGCTGAACGATTAATCGAATTCTAATCGAAATCACGATTTGAACTAACGCAATTAGCTAACCGCAAAGACTGCGATTAATCCTGCCGCTCGTGACTCTGATGCGGTCGTAAATCAGTTGTATATGGTTTAAAAATTCATGTGGGCCTGTCGACCGCATGAATCAGTCTGTGTCGTCCTTCTTGTGTGACAGTCATACTCACCAATCAGTGCTCCCACGTAGGAGACACGCTCACCTATCAGAAGTGGCCCTACTTACAGCGATCGAGTATGCCCACTAAAACAAAAAACACAAAAAAAACGTGTGTGAGCGCGTAGGAAACTCGTTGGAATCACAGATATAGCTTGTTTGCAGTCACGTGATTCTGATGACGCGCGAGATTCAGATGGAGGGCAGGAAGTGAGAAGCAGAATGGACAAGATGGAGCTAGTTTAGCCCGAACTATGCTAGTTTAGACGGTCTTATGAGAGAAAGGTATAAACAGAAAGTAAGATATGTTGGACATGATCCTTATGTTACGAACAGTGATTTTTTTTTTGATGAAGTGGTCACTGCACACGCGCGTTATCCGACTCTGCTCCCCCCGACCACAGACGACGGTTCGCAAGCCATTTTTTCCGGCGTTTTCGGTCAATGTCTTGCATTTTCCCCCCTCACGAGCAACAACTTTTGGAAATCAATAAAAACTCCTTGTGGTTTCTCAGTTAATGAAGCCAAACACAGGCATTCTGAAAGTTAGTGATAGTGCTTCCTATGTAGAAAATCACTTCCTGCCCTCCATCTGTAGTTTGTGACGTCACATGCAAACAACCATAGGGAAAAGAGATTAGAAATGGCTGCCAGTGCCATGGAAGGACAAGCACCTGAAGAGTTACTGCCAAAGAAGGGTGGCACTTGATTATTTGAGACTCGGGAGTATTTTGGATTTTCCAAAAACAATGTGCAGCAAATGACGGTGCTCTGCAAAACCTGCCGTCGAACAGTGGCTACCACCCGAGGTAACACAACAAACCTGTACCAGCACTTGAAGGCCCTCATAAACACCTATACGATGAGTGTTCGAAAAAGAAGACTGAGGAAAGCGGCGCTGCTGCCACCACAACAGATAAAAGTAAGCAAACTACAATTTCGGAGTCTTGTTTACCTGCTACCCCGTATGACAAGAGTTCACAGAGACACTGCAAGATAACAAGCGCCATCACTCATTACCTCGCCAAAGACATGGCGGCAATAAATACAGTGTCCAAAGAGGGCTTTCGAAATCTCATAAAAGCAATAGACAAAAGAATTTTAACTGAAAGGAATGTTTACACAATGTTTACAAAATATATTTTCTTAAATTACTTTATACATTTTCTTATATTCTGGAATTGTTGACTTTCAGTGTTGTTTTTTATTTATTTAAATTAACAGTCAAAGCTTTGTGATAATTGTTCTATGTGTCTTCATATGTGTATGTTCTATACCATTTTTTGTTTCAATAAATACATTTTGAATCTACTCATTCACTCTCCTCCTTGGAATATTATAAAGAGCAATTGATATTTCAATGTTCTCAAGTGGTGAGGCTCCATCACATGTTTTAAATGTATTATACAGTGAATAATGAACTGAAGTTTGATTTTCAAAAATTATATCGCAAATCAAATCGCAATCGCAATATCTGTCAGAAAAATCGCAATTAGACATTTACCCCAAATCATTCAGCTCTAGCGCAGTTAATACATGTTGTGACTTCTCTTATGTACACTATTGTAGTGTTACTATTCGTGGGTTACTAACTTAATCACTATTATATATAAGTACACGGAGACGAGGATGCGGCACAAGTCTGATCTTTACTGACGGAGACATCACACACTACTAGGCTCGACCAGTGTATTACAGAACTCAGTAGTGGTGACAGTCCAACACAATCGAGCACCGAGTGCTCGATCCAATACACCACAATACATAACATACGATATTTTAGTAAAATTGTGTAACATTTATGCCGGATGGTCAAGAGTAGCCTTGGATTGTTTCAGATGGTTAAACGTGCTCCACAGCTAACGTTGACGCTGCTGTAGTAAGCCACGTTGAGTAACGCTAGCTAGCTATAATTTATCAGACTAATCTTACCCATCTGACATAAATGTCACAAAATGAACGCTGATATGGTGCAGTTAATATATAATATATTATATTTCAGTAAAATTAGGTAATATTTATGACGGATGGTCAAGATTAGCCTTGGATTGTTTCAGATGGTTACACGTGATCCACAGCTAACATTGATGCTGCTGTAGTATGCCACGTTGAGTAATGCTAGCTAGCTATAATTTCTCAGACTAGTCTTAATCATCCGACATAAATATCACAAAATGTACTATGATACAGCGCAGTCAATACACATTATATGATATTTCAGTAAAACTGTGTGATAGTTATATAGGATGGTCAAGATTAGCCATGGATTGTTTCAGATGGTTAAACGTGTTTCATGGCTAGCTAACGTTAATGCTGCTCCTGTATAGGTAAGACTTTTCCTAGCCATAATTTATCTAGAGCACATTTCCCTTTTTGAAACAATCAGACGCTAATCGTAACCATCCCACATAGATATCACAAAAAGATCTAAACCCTATGCAAATTTTATTTAAAACTTACTTCAACATGTGTTGTTCTTTCACGTAGATCCCGTTGTGTGTAGTGGCGTGAACTCTGGAAGTATTGTCCTCATCCTCGATATTAAAAAGACGCCAGCGAATAAAATTTTGGGGTGGCACCTGGGGTGGCCAATCAGATATCAGGGGTGGCAAGTGCCACGCTGGCCACCCCTCTGTCTCCGCCAGAGCTCAGGTAAGTACTAACAGCTAGTTCCACCTAGTGGGCAGAACGTGTAACAACATCCGATCGTCACAATTTACTTACTTATACATACACTGCTTACATAACACACATCCAAACATAACAGAATGGAGCGAATTCAGGGGGCAGCCGGGAATCCGCCACAGCCGGGAAGTGAACTCGGGTCACCCGCACGATGGGCAACTGCGCTAACCAGTCCAACTGAAGGGTCCGACCCGTTAGCCAAGGGCTAGCGAGTCTAGTCATTCGTGGTCATTACAAAAGTTAGTATTTATAACAGTATCTGTGGCTGTTTGCAAAATTGATTTGAGGAAATATGACTACAGATTTTGACCAAAGCCTCTCTAGGAAAGCCATTTCACTCAAGCGCCATCTTGGAAACACTCGACCAACGAGACAAGGCCTAAAACATGCATCTTTTCAAGAGGGAATTATCTGAATCTCAGATTCTGACAGGTGTAAGTGAAAGGTGTAAGCAGTCTACAGCGTTGGTAAAGACACGGGTTATAGTCACACAGTTTAAATCACACGTCCTTGCTTTATTTTTTTTAATTGATGATTGGTAACACAACTCTTAAGACATTTCTTAAGATATTCAGCTCACGACTAATGTCTTTTTGATTTGGTTTAGGCTTTGCATGTTTATTTTTATTTATCTATTTATTTATTTTGCCGGGGCATGGGAGGAATATTGTGGCTGGTCAAACCTCCTCTGCAGCCGCAGCTGACGCCCATGTGTGTGTGCATATTTCAGATAATTTCAGTTAATCAAATGTGATATATGTACTCGATCTGTGGCAAGTCCAGTAAATGAAAAAGGGCAGCAAAAACTAGGCAGGGGATAATGGAAAGACAGCTGTGTCCTGTCAGTCACACCCTGCAATAAAAACCACATAATATGGCTGATTGCTGGCTTTATTTAATTTCATGCCCAGTAATGATGATGATTTTGTTCCCAACGTTTCGGAGTAATCCAGAGTTTACCAAGTGTGATGATGTAGACACACTTTGCAAGGATAGGATTTTCAAACGGCTTGAAAGTAACCTATCCTGTTGTTACAACACCCACATTTTGTCCTGAACTTTATTAACTAGTTAGTTAGTTTAGTTCATTTTTTTAACGACCCCTGTAAATTAATTATCACAATTGCCATGCACTGTTATCTAAGCTGCTCGTTTTTTTTTCTTCCATAAAGCTACTGCATATATCATGAAGGTCAGTGAAAAAAATAAACACTTGAAAGATGTTTCCTCCATTCTTACGCGTTTTGCTTCAATTAAGCAGTCGTCATCGTTTGGTAAGATAGCATCGGTGCAGACAATTAGGACACCCTTCAACATGGTGGACACTTCACCTGATGATTCAAATGGATGGTGTGTGTGTGCGTGTGTGCATGTGTGTGTGTGTGTGTGTGTGTGTGTGTGTGTGTGTGTGTGTGTGTGTGTGTGTGTGTGTGTGTGTTGTAATGTTGAGCTGGCGTATTGTCTAACTACTGCCCAACTGTAAAGTCTGTCAGTTGGTAAGAGTTTGTCCATCTACTGCTTAACCTACCAGATGTAATTCTGGAGCAGTGTCTTGGTCTAAGGTCGTATCGTCCCGCACGATCTAGATTTGGGTCAGAAACAGTCTTAGTTGAGTGGTTCCCAGACTCAGTCCATGACCAGCACTGGGTCAGTACCACTTTGGCATGTCATAGTCCGCAGCAGGGAGGTCAGTGTGGCTGTCGGCTTGATGATGAGTACATCATTGTCCAAGGCCTCAGGGTTGCTTTACCCTGCAGTTGCGGGAACCATGCACTTGCTAGAGGAATTTGAGTCCCACGTGTGGAAAGGTTGCAAATTCACTACATGAAAGATTCCAGCAGCCCCACCAGTGTCCAGCCTAGTCAGCCTATAGTTGACATCCCCCAGCTTCTGACTGACACTGAATGGCCTGGGAACAGGGGTGCCAGTCTAGCTGTAAAGTTACACTGTGCATCAGACCTAAGCTGGGACCTTACTCTAACAAGGTCACCAGCAACATAGTTAACATGACGACGTCTTGTCATTCAAGTTAGTGGCGTTTATTTTAAAACACCCGGAGTGTCACCCAGGAAGCTAACGACCGCTAACTCTGCAAGCTACAATTGAACAGCATCAAGAAGCTGCCCATCATTGCCCTGGCTCTGAGAGTGGAGAGGACCTATACTGAACTCCTTTCCTTTCCTAACAGACACTATCTATGATGAAGACAAGGTGCTCCTGGCCCTTGCTGAACAGCTTGGAAACTTCACTATGTTAGTGGGAGGGCCAGAATTTGTCCACTGTATTCTGCCTCCCATGGAGAACCTTGCCACAGTGGAGGAGATTGTGGTAAGAGACAAGGCAGTCGAGTCCCTGTTCGGGTTCCCTTTCTAACGTTGGGCTGGTGTAGGTGGGGAGAGCTAGCAGCAGTTGCAAATGGAGCAACTGAACGCTTTCACCGTGTACTCAAGTCATGCATCCAGTCTGCTATCCTGCAAGAGAAGCCATGGAAGACTACAGCCACAGACTTCCTACAAGTGTACAGCGCTACTCCAGCCCTACTCCACACCACCGGAGTGTCTCTGTTCGAGCTACTACATGGCAGGAAAATGCGCACACGCCTCAGCGTTCTTGCCCTACCACTGACGAACACTGACTCCGATGCGCTTCGTCAGAGAGTGTCCTTTTGTCTGGGAAAAATGAAAGCCTACACTGACTCCAGACGTGGAGCACGATTGCCTGTTTTCAAAGAGGCGGACAGAGTGCGCATAAGAAAGACTACACATGTTCCTAAGGCATGCCCACAATACACTCAGCTGTTGCAGATTAGAAAGAAAATTGGCCCATGCACTTATCTATCTATTGGCTGACAGTAAGAAATAGCTTGCATCCAATCTAGCTAAACGTCAAGCACTTGTTTTGCCTGACTCATGGCGCAAGCTCATCGCGGGATCTACCGAGTGACTACTTCTTCGTTCCTGAACAGGACAACACTGAAGCCATGAACACTCGCACGACCCCTGCTCGTGTCAGACCACCGCCTACTTGGATTCAAGACTATGTGACTTAAGCACACGCTCAATTACAGTTATGCTTACACTAGTCTACACACACCATTCATATACACGTTCATATACCTTTTACACATTTATACATTCTCATACCTTTTTATACATACTTTTATATATACTTTTTTACAACCATATTCATGTTGCTTAATGTAACCTTTTAATATGTTCATTGTTGCTTGGACATTGAGACTGAATCATTCCACAAATTTCTATTGATGCTTAGAGTGTTAAACGATTTGACACTCCATTTGTATTCCATTCCTAACACTTACCAATGATATCTTAGAATGTTAACAGTATGCTTCTTTTTATTATTATTATTATTTTATTATTCTCATTCCTAGCGATAACGCGTTATGGTATTGAATGCTTTCAAGTGCTTAAGGTTATGCATGTATTCTTAATCATGAATTCTATCGCTAGCTATGCTAGGTTCTGTTAATGGCATAGCATTATCTTTACGTAAAGGGGGAATGTTGTGTTCTATGCATACGCCAGTAGGTGGCACCGAATGACCTGTTGCGTGTAACAAGTCAAAAGAGAAACGAACAGAAGAGAAGAGAATAAGAAACGATTGATCATTACTATTGTGCTCCGTGCTTTACTTACTTATACTTACTTACGTATACATACACTGCTTACACGACACACGTCCAAACAACACACAGTTTGAAATCTTCTTTTTTTTTTTTGCAAGATCGAAACTAACTTTTGAGGGCTTGCATAATGTTTTGATAGGCTGAAAATATATATATGTAACGGGGGCAGTCCTATGCTGTTCTATGCTGGTCAGCCTGCTGCACGCCCGTCACTCTCATCAGTAGCTCTGCGTTGTGTTCTATTTTGGGTGGGGCCCCAGGTGTTGTGGGGGGGCCCTCAGTCTCTCATCATCATCATCATCATCATCATGATCAAAGAAGGAGGGGGCACACACAGGACTCTATTTGGCCCACCTTGCCATTTATTTTGGTTTCAACCCCTTCGACAAACGTCCAGTCCTCCAGCGGGAGCGGTGTTTCTTACGGACGTGGGGGTCGAAGCTCAACCACTGCCCGGACTCCACTCGTGTGCGTTAGAAGGAGAAACCGTCCACGGGACTCCGATGTAAGAAAGGATAAACAAGTATTTTATCCCACAGCTTGCAGTATCTTCTTACAGGGATACTCAAGGTTACGTTCTCCTCAACCAGCAAAACTGTGCTACGGTCAGAAACACGCGTGGCTCGGCTCGATCGCTGCTTGAGACTCCTCCCACAAAACAAAAACGGCCTCTCCCGCGTTCCCTCTTCCGTGTACCCACAAGACCTCTCTCTTAAAGCGACAGTACAGGTACATGACGGTCGTTATAAAACATACATTAAAGTAAATAATGACATAAAATAAAATGTAGTAAACACAAATAACAGTACACAGACAGGATTTGATGATATTTCATACTCAACCAAAATAAAATAAATTTTAACCTGGTTACATATAACATTTCTGCAAACATTATTTTGTATTTGAGTTTTCCTTCTTCAGAACTGCAGCTCTTTTTATGGTGTTTCTCCAAAACATTTTCAGTTTCAAATTTGCCACTGTTCTCCCGGTGTATTAGCGTTCCCCCCCAGTTTTGAAACCTTGATGGTGATCTGAAAACTGGTGTGCATACGTTGGGAATTTTTTTTTTTGAAACGTTGAACCGTGAGTTCAGAAAGAGCGACACTTTATTTTACAGATGTACAGTTGCACTCGTATTGCAGACTGTACTTTCAGAGCCGAGTGTACAACACCCACTTTTCAGTCGCGAGCTAGCGTGTCACCTGATTTCTGGCCTCGCAGCTCGAAACGCCGAAACTCCGACAGCACGAAACTCGGAAACAGACGGTCTGGGTTGGGGGAGTGAGTGGGTGGGGGAGATCCTGGAGGCAGGGGCATTTTTTCTCAATCTATATATTGTTCGCAGTCACGTGATTCCGATTATGCGTGAATTTCAGGTGAAGGGAAGGAAGTGGTTTCCTTCAAAGGAAGCACTAAAATGATGTCTTGCATCGTTTACGGGTGCTGAAATGGATTAAACCGAAAAACCACGAGGAGCTTTTATGGAGTACCAAAAGTTTTTGTTCGTTAAGGGAGGGGGAATGCAAGAAAATGACGAAAAACGCTGGAAAAAGTGGGGGTCTTTTTTCATTGTACAAGAGTCTGCTTATCTTCTCTCCAGTCTTCATTTACATGTAATAGTAACTGCTTGTAAATGCAAACGAGTACAAGGAAAGGATGGAGAGACAGCTTGATAATTGGAGAGAAGCACCAGAGATTAGACAACAAAATATCAGCAGAACAAAGACTGAGTACCTGTGTATATAAGCAAGTAGAAAGTCCAGGACTGACCTTAGGAGGAGAAGCTGACCAATAGTCAATGGATTCAAGTACTTAGGATCAACAACACAGACAGAGGGCGGTGGTAAGAAGGAAGTCAAGAAAGGACACATTCTGGGTGGAATTCGTGACAAAAGCATGTCGTTGAGTGTAAAGGCCAAGGTGGTAAGAATGACGGATGGGTTCAAGGTGGAGGTGGGATTACATCAGGCATCGGCTCTGAGCTCATTCTTGTTTGCAATGGTGATGGACAGGTTGACGGACGAGATTAGGCAGGAGTCTCCGTGGACTATGATGTTCGCGGATGACATTGTGATCTGTTGCAAGAGTAGGGTGCAGGTTAAGGAGAGCCTGGAGAGGTGGAGGTACGCACTGGACAGAATAGGAATGAAAGTCAGTAGGAGCAAGGCGGAACACCTATGAATGAGAGGGAGGACAGTGGAATGGTGAGGATGCAAGGAGTAGAGGTGACCAAGGTGGATGAGTCTAAATACTTGGGGTCAACTGTTGAAAGTAACGAGGAGTGTGGAAGAAAGGTGAAGAATAGAGTGCAGGCAGGGTGGAGAGGGTGGAGAAGAGTGTCAGGAGTGAATTGCGACAGAAGGGTATCAGCAAGAGTTAAAGGAGAGTTTTACAAGAGACCAGCTATGTTATATGGTTTGGAGACAGTGGCACTGATGATAAGACAGGAGGCAGAGCAGGAAGTGGCAGAGTTGAAGAAGCTAAGATTTTCATTGGGAGTGATGAAGAAGAACAGGATTAGGGACAAGTATATTAGAGGGACAGCTCAGGTTGGATGGTTTGGGGACAAAGCAAGAGAGGCAAGATTGAAATGGCTTGGACATGTGTGGAGGAGAGATGCTGAGTATATCGGAAGAAGGTTGCTGAATATGGAGCTGCCAGGGAAGAGGAGACGAGGAAGGCCAAAGAGGAGGTTTATGGATGCGGTGAGGGAGGACATGCAGGTGGCTGGTGTGACAGAGGAAGACACAGAGGACAGGGAGAGATGGAAACGGATGATCCGCTGTGGCGACCCCTAACGGGAGCAGCCGAAAGTATTAGTAGTAGAAGTAGTAGTAGGAGGGGGGGGGGGATTCTTAACCATAAGTTTATGAGGCATTTTATGGGGCCCTTGGTAGCTTGGCAATTGCTGACCTTTGCCTAACGTTAAAGTGCACCTCCGTCTGAGGGAGTCCATCTCTGTGGAAATTTTAACAAGAAAACTTAAGACTTATCTTCTTAGGCTGGCTTTAACATAGATGCCTTGTCATTTGTTGTTCTGTTCCTCTATTGTTTCATTCTTTTATTTGTTGGTGGGTTTTTTTGTGCCTTTGCTTACCTCTGTTTGATTGCTTTTGTTTTTGTGTCTTTTTTGGGGGGGGGGGGCGATCACGTGCAGCATGGCTACAGCCACTGTATGAAACGTGCTATAGATAGATAGATAGATAGATAGATAGATAGATAGATAGATAGATAGATAGATAGATAGATAGATAGATAGATAGATAGATAGATAGAAAGAAAGAATGAAAGAATCTGGCATGGGAACAGGGAAACCAAGGGAGCATATAGTATATACACGCTAGGTAGCAAATGAGGAAATGGGGAACAGGTGCTCAGGTAAGTGGGAAAAAGGAAGGAGCCTGGAGACAAACGAGGGCAGGAACTGAAACGACATGACAGGTAGGTACTTCAAAATAAAACAGGAAACACAACAGGCGATGACACAGGGAGTACTTCAAAATAAAACGTGAAACACAACGGTCAACGATTAACGGGATGTTACAAGTCTTAAATTTTCCTTCAGCCTTACACGTGCATTACATAACACACACACACACACACACACACACACACACACACACGACTGAATCACAAATACTAGCTTTTAAATTCGCACTCGCTCCTGAAAATATCGTTTGCTCACCCATCCTTTGCATAAAAATAGGTTGCCTTCAGAAAAAGACGCGCACACGTACACGTACACGCACGTGCGCACACGCACGCATGCACACACACACACACACACACACACATTAATTACAACCACTGTCACTGCCCTATTTTCCACAGTGTAACTGGAACACCTCCAGCCAGTCAACCGCGATAATGCAAACTACTGTGTGTGTGAGTGTGTGTGTGTGTGTGTGTGTGTGTGTGTGTGTGTGTGTGTGTGTGTGTGTGTGTGTGTGTGTGTGTGTGCCCAGCCATCTGCACTAATGCAATCTAGTGCTGCAGGCAGAACTTCAGCACCGCTCAGAAGGGCAGTTGAGAGATGACGAGGAAGAAAGGAAAGCAGGGAGAAGAGAAGAGGGCTACTTCAGATGTCCTCTGTCAGCGGACAGAGCGCAGGGAAAGAGTAAGTGACCTGAGAAGGTGAGCTAAATGAGTGAAGTGCCCACAAAACAAAAACCAGAAAGAGCAAAGTAGAGTAGGAGAGTGAAGAAGAGAAGGTACGAAATTACTAAAAAAGAGAAAGAAATGAAGAGAGTATTTTCAAGTCTGTAAAGATTTCAGCTGCTTTTATTTTCCTTTCATCACAACAGGGTCGGCGCAAGAAAATAAGGGAAGGACGCATTTTGTTCACCTCGCATCGCTTTATTAAGTGTATAATAAACATTACCATGTTTCAAGAAAGAAATAAAGTCTTGACAGAGAGGCGTGCATACGTACATACATACACACATACTGTCACTTGTGCACACAGGCACGCACACACTATGTTCACAAAACCAGAGGTTATAAACTAACATGCACAAAGTAGTCGGGCACGAGAAATAGGTTCCCATGTACCCGGGTGGCATTTTTTTTAAATTTTTTAATTGTTTTTGTAACCTGTTTTTTTAGGATCCTAATGGTGTCTAGTCAACTAATGTCCCATGGGGTTCGTTTGGCAGCCATCTTGAATGGATGTCCACGCAAGTGACCAAAAAACATCGATTTTCACAACTCCTGAACCAGAAAACATACAGAGACAAATGGACCCACTTTTTCATATAATTTTGACACCAGGAATCAAATGGAAAGGTCATTGGCATGGTACAACCACTCTTTATTGGTGAAAAACAGGCAAATAAGATGTTTTACCTCATAACAATATACTACTGCTACTTCCGGCTGCTCCCGTTAGGGGGCGCCACAGCGGATCATCCGTTTCCATGTCTTCCTGTCTTCTGCATCTTCCTCTGTCACACCAGCCACCTGCATGTCCTCCCTCACCACATCCATAAACCTCCTCTTTGGCCTTCCTCGTCTCTTCTTCCCTGGCAGCTCCATATTCAACACCCTTCTCCCAATATACTCAGCATCTCTCCTCCACACATGTCCAAGCCATCTCAATCTTGCCTCTCTTGCTTTGTCTCCAAACCGTCCAACTTGAGCTCCCCCTCTAATATAATCATTCCTAATCCAGTCCTTCTTCATCACTCCCAATGAAACTCATAACAAGATATTTTTTTCTATTTTGTTTCGCAGTAGTTTCCTGCAATAACCAAATTAAACTACTTTATTCTCTTATGTCAATTGCAAGGTTATTAAATGGATGGCAATCACTCTTACTGACATAGATGACAATCTGATAATACTAGCTAATTGAATGCAAAAGTCATCAAAACCCCATTTCACAGGGTCCACGGTGGTGTAGCAGTCTAAGCATCAGCTTTGTGTTGATCTCATCATCACTCTCCACCTCATCCTCTTCTCCCTCATCATCATCACTGACAACCCCAGCAGTCAACAGGTCAATGTCAGATGGGGGCAGAATTGATCCACAAGACCCTCCAAAATCCCTCTCTCTTTCTTCTCCCACCCCTGACCCTCGTCATATGGCTTGTAACAGGCCACTCTATAGTTCACTCGCTGGTTGTGGGCAATGAGTGAGTCTTTGCAAGGGGGCAGGTGAGCCAAATCGATTCTCGACTTGCTGCTGAGTGTCTCGTCTTCTCCCAAAATCTTCTTGAGCATCTCGCTGTTGACCAGGTTTACCGATGTCTCACGTGCTCGACTGTACATCACGCATGTGAAGCCCTCCAGCTGCTCCTGCACTTCCAGATTCACCTTCCACTCATCGCCCTGACTGTAAAAAGACTGTTGTGATAATTGCTAAGTTTGTTCTTTCCAAATATTACATTATATTCAATATACATAACATGCCAAATTATCTAAAAAATTAATTCACCAACCTGAAAGCCTTTTGAAATTTGGGGTTCTTCTGGAGCTTTTTGAGCGGTGCCACCTCGCCCTTGCCAGCGCCGGAACATGAAGGCATGGCAGTGTGGAACTGCCCTAGGAGGACTAGGTGGTGCTTGTACTTCTCCGTGAACTTCCAGACAAGCGGTATGGCCTTCATGCACACGCCCAGATCAAAGGTGTTGATGCTGTACTTCTGACTGACCTCAGCTGTAGCTTCCTAAGACTGCCTCAGGAGCTCCTGCACCACCTCATACTGTGTGATGGGCTGGCTGACAGGCATGTAATAGTTGATGGTAGACTTTTTTTTGAGGCGTAACACCAGTGCATGAGATGAAGCCGCCCTGACCCGGCACATTCTGCTTGCCGTTATTTGAGATCACCCCGGAACTGTTATTTCACCACAATTAAAATAGTGCTTACCCAATTAGACCAAAAAGTCAAATTTATGTATAGTTATTATAAGGAACACCCATACCCATAGGATATAAGAGCATAAAGTCGTTTAATTTGGCTATTGCAGGAAACTATTGAGAAACAAAATAGTAAAAGTTATATTGTTGTGAGCCTAAAATTTCTTATTTGCCTGTTTTTCACCATAAAGAGTGGTTGTACCATGTCAATCACCTTTCCATTTGATTTCTGGTGTCAAAATTATAAGAAAAAGTGGGTTCATTTGTCTCTGCATGTTGTCTGGTTCAGGAGTTGTGAAAATCGACATCTTTTGCCACTCGCGTGGACATCAATTCAAGATGGCCACCAAACGAACACTTAGACCTCCATAATATGACTTTTTTACCTTCTTACTGCCCGTCCGTGTCAGGTGTGCTTGTGATGTTTAGGTCTGTGAAGTAATTTCTGTTTTTATTGCACTTTTTGTTTTCAATATTTATTACGTGTTATTTGTTTTTATGTAGCACTGACGTCCATGTGAAACATAATTTTGTTCCCTTGTATGTATGAGACATGCATATAAGGCAATGACAAATAAAACCAGTGTAATTCTAAATATTTTGCATTTACTAAGTACTGCAAGAGGCAGTTCCACATAATGAATAAACCTATACATTGGTCCACCAACACAACAAATTAAAGGATAACAACATTCTTTAGGTCACATCAAGAACTGGTATGTATAATTGTTATGTCTTGTTTTTTTCTCTCGTAAGAAATAGTTTCCTAAATGCAAACTATCACTGTTTTGTGCTTTATGTTGTAATACAGTGTTAGGGCTTCCATTTCCAAATCGTATAATTTAATTTTACTAATAACTGTAAAAGTATTCCAGTTTTGTTTTTTTTGTCAGGGAGAGAATTCAGCTGAGGGGGCACAGTGACCTTATTGGATGGGCCTGGACCCCCAAGGCCCATCCATAACACCGACACTGCATCACCATTTCCCACCATTACCCTGTTCTCCTCCCAGTGCACATCACATTCATCCTCCCATTCTGCCTCCTTAAGTACAGTTTAAATGGTTGTCTCAGGACCACTTCGATGTACATTTAAGAGCTTTTTTTCCTCTTTTTTTTAGTCAAAGTACCCCATATTCCCTCATATTCTTCTCACTCTTATCACACTTTTAATGTTAAGGATTTCTAAGTGATGAACTAGGGGTACACAAGACATTAATGGAAAGTTGCTCAACTGGAATCAACCCAGGAGCTCCTGATAAAGACATAGAGAGAGAGAGAGAGAGAGAGAGAGAGAGAGAGAGAGAGAGAGAGAGAGAGAGAGAGAGAGAGAGAGAGAGAGAGAGAGAGAGAGAGAGAGAGAGAGAGAGAGAGAGAGAGAGAGAGAGATGGGGTGATTTTGAAAGACAGCAAGAGGGTAAATAGGGGTCCATCATGTGGGATGGAGTTAGGGAAGGGGAGACGGAGAGAGAGGAACGAGTGATCAGACTGATAAGAGAGATGGGAAGGAAAAAAAGGGAAAAGGGTGTCAGAATGATTGCGTGATATGAAAGGAGGAAAGAAGAGATGGTGACACGAGATCTTTGAGAAGGTTGAAGAACAGACAGGGGATGACAGCGTGAAGAGAGGGACGAGGCTGATGATTGAGAGCGATCAATGTGAGGATGGACTGACAAGGACGCCATGAGACAGAAGAAGAGGAAAGAAGAGACGGAACAGGCCTCATCCAAGGGTTGTTCTCTTCTCTAACCTGTTGCCCCTAGCAACACATCCTGCACAGTGTGTTCGCCTTCCATTGAATTATACAATGGTGGTTTGATTGACGGCTGAACTTCTGAAAAATCCGTGAAGAACGCACGTACACCCTCTTTGTGTGCCGAGTGCACAAAACCAAATCACCTTTAGGCATAAACACACATGGTAGTAACGTCAGAGCAGCGTGACACCAACGTCAGAACTGCCCCACTGAATTAGACGTTGGTCTTGGTCAATTGCCTCCCTCTATCCCCAGAGTAAATGTTCTTCTCTTAACTAAACAGGCACATCCATTATCCAAACCTGCTTATGCTGCTCTCAAGGTCGCAGGGATGCTGGAGCCTAGCCCAGCAGTCATTGGGCAACAGGCGGGGAGACACCCTGGACAGGCTGCCAGGCCATCACAGGGCCCACACACACACACACACACACACACACACACACACACACACACACACACACACACACACACACACACATTCAAACCTAGGGACAATTTAGTACGGCCGATTCACCTGACCTGCAAGTCTTTGGACTGTGGGAGAAAACTGGAGCACCCGGAGGAAACCCACGCAGACATGGGGACAACATGCAAACTCCACACAGAGGACGACCCAGGATGACCCCCTAAGGTTGGACTACCCCAGGGCTCGAACCCAGGACTTTCTTGCTGTGAGGCATCCACGCTAACCACTGCGCCACCATGCTGCCAGCATATATATATATATATATATATATAGAGAGAGAGAGAGAGAGAGAGAGAGAGAGAGAGAGAGAGAGAGAGAGAGAGAGAGAGAGAGAGAGAGAGAGAGAGAGAGAGAGAGAGAGAGAGAGAGAGAGAGAGAAAATGCATGGAAGGAAGTACACAAAATAAGAGAAATCCACTTGCCATGACTAACTATGCATATGACATGCCAAGGTAAAACCAAGGGGTGCAATGGGTGTCATTCATTATCTTTTGGGGCATCCGGATTCAGATCGAACGAATGAATTGTGTTTTCCTATACGCCACGCAATATTTCCAAATCATTTGTGGCTCTTTTAAAATCACAAGTGGCCCATTAAGCCTGTTCCAGTTCCCTGTATGGTCATTTCTATGTTATCCCCCTTTGTGTTAGCGTTATGACAGGATGTGCACGTATACACTTGAAACGTTTTGAATGGGTGCACACATTTCACTTTAAAACGTTCTTGGTCATTCTGTCGACTGGTAGACTTAAAGATGGTGGTTAGAGAGTGATTAATAATCGGAGTACTGGTGTTGTCCTTGAGGTTCAGTACACTTTGTATGATTGGTTTCCATGGTAAATTCCATGTCCACTCACAAATTACAAATTCCACTCATCTAATTGTTGTGCGTGATATGTTTGTTTCTGCTATTGTGTAACTGTATTGTTTGTGATAATATGTGGAGGGTCTGTTGTCATCTGTGTGTGTATTGTGCTGCAGAGTTTAGTGTGTACCAAAAACAAATGCCACCGGCATTGGCAGTGTGGCTAATAAAACAATCAAATCTAATCTAATCTAATCTAACCTAATCCAATCTAATCCAATCTAATCCAACCTAATCTAACCTAATCTAATCTCATTTAATCTAATCTAATCCAATCTAATCTCATTTAATCTAATCCAATCTAATCTAATCTAACCTAATCTAATCTAATCTAATCTAATCTAATCTAATCCAATCCAATCTAATCTAAAGGCATCACTGACAGCATAAAACATTCCAGCTGCAGTTTTGAAGCATATCGAAAGTCATGTCATGCACTGTTTACACACAAAACACACAAAGCAGCACACTTACATGACAATATTAACAAAATGTAATGCCAGTCATTTCCTAGATACACTGCCTATGTTTTAAGTAGGCTGGTAAAGGCACTGAAAAAACATAAACATGCATTTATATATCCTCCAACACACACACACACACACACACACACACACACACACACACACACACGCACACACACACACACACACACACAACACAAATTTGTTTTGACAGTGATCCTGTGGGGCCCCAAAAAATTAGCCTCAACCTCAGGGGAGATCAGAGAAAAGGGCACATGACACCCCCCTCCCCTCCCCACACACACTCATAAACACAAACACTTATGCACACACGCCACAACAACCAGACAGACATACAGACAGAAGTACACAGACACACTGCAGAGAGGCCTCACCTTTACTAAGACATGAAACAACGTAAAGAGCCACTTTAAATGCTCTCAACATGGTGTGTGGGTGTGTGTGTGTGTTTGTGTGTGTGTGTGTGTGTGTATCAGTGTGCTGCATGTATCTGTACATGCATGTGTGTATGCCGCAGGCACAGCATGTCAGACTTTATGTAATGTGATTCTTATCACTCTAAATTAAAAAGCTGCCTTCCCCAGAGAGATAGACAGATATAGCCACAAGCAACACACCAACACACACACACATACACACACACACACACACACACACACACACACACACACACACACACACATCCTTCAACCAATGGACCTGAGCTGCGGTCCTTGTTTCAGCAAGTGCCATCCTTTTGGGATGTCCTTAGGGGGAAACGGAGGTCTATTCTGTACTCTGATCCCACATTATGACCTCCCTAGATGGCTGATATTATTTTTATTATTATTAGTATCATTACAGTAGTAGTAGTAATAATAATAATAATTCTTTTTTTTTTTCATTCATCTTCAGCCACTTCTCCGGGGTCGGGTCGCGGTGGCAACAATCTAAGTAGGGCACTCTAGACGTCCCTCTCCCCAGCACCACCCTCCAGCTCCTCCTGGGGGATCCCAAGGCGTTCCCAGGCCAGATTGGACATGTAGTCCCTCCAGCGAGTTCTGGGTCTACCCCGGGGTCTCTCCTCCCAGTTGGCCGTGCCCGGAAAACCTCCAAAGGAACCCAGGAGGCATCCAAATCAGATGCCAGAACCACCTCAATTGGCTCCTTTCAACGCGAAGGAGCAGCGGTTCTACTCCGAGCTCCCTCCGGATGTCTGAGCTCCTCACCCTATCTCTAAGGCTGAGCCCAGAAACCCTACGGAGGAAACTCATTTCAGCCACTTGTATCCGCGATCTCACCCTTTCGGTCACTACCCAAAGCTCATGACCATAGGTGAGGGTTGGAACGAAGACTGACTGGTAAATTGAGAGCTTTGCCTTCCGGATCAGCTGCTTCTTCACCATAACGGTCCGGTACAACGTCCACATTACTGCTGATGCTACACCAATCTGCCTGTCAATCCTCTGCTCCATCCTACCCTCGCTCGTGAACAAGACCCCAAGATACTTGAACTCCTTCACTTGAGGCAACAACTCATCCCCAACCCAGAGGGAGCAATCCACCATTTTCCAGTCGAGAACCATGGCCTCAGACTTGAAGGTGCTGACTCTCATCCTGGCCATTTTATACCCAGCTGCAAACCGCCCTAGTGCATGCTGGAGGTCGCGTTCTGATGAAGCCAACAAAACCACATCTGCGAACAGCAGAGATGCAATGCTGAGGTTCCCAAAACGGACACACTCCTCACCTTGGCTGTGCCTTGAGATTCTGTCCATGACTATCACAAACAGAATCAGAGACAAGGGACAACCTTGGCGGAGTCCGACACTCACCGAAAACGTATTTGACTTTGTGCCGAGAATGTGGACACAGCTCTCACTTTGGTCATTCAAGGACCAGATGGCTTGTAGCAACTGCCCCGGTACCCCATACTACCACCACAGAGTGCCCCGGGGTACATGGTCGTAAGCCCTCTCCAAGTCCGCAAAACAAATGTAGACTGGCTGGTCAAACTCCCATGTCCCCCTCAGCACTTCTGCAAGGGTAAAGAGTTGGTCCGTTGTTCCACGGCCCATACGGAATCCGCGTTGTTCCTTCTGGAGCTGAGGTTCGACAATCGGTCAGAGCCTCCTTTTGAGCACCCAAGAGTAGACCTTCCCAGAGAGGCTGAGCAATGTGATACCCCGATTATTGGAGCACACCCTCCAGTCCCCCTTTTTAAATATGGGAACCACCAACCCAGTGTGCCACTCCACAGGTACCGTCCCCGACCTCGACGCGACACTGAAGAGGCGTGTCAACTAAAACAGCCCAACAATGTTCAGAGCCTTCAGCAACTCAGGGCGAATCTCATCCACACCCGGCACCTTGCCATGGCACCTTACCAAGAACAATAATAATGATAATAATAATAATAATAATGATAAACACGGTACAGTGGTGCAGCGATAGCACGGTCACTTCACAGCAAGAAGGTCCTGGGTTCAAGCCCCGGGGTAGTCCAACCTTGGGGGTCGTCCTAGGTCGTCCTCTGTGTGGAGTTTGCATGTTCTCCCCATGTCTGCATAGGTTTCCTCTGGGCAGAGGTGGAAAACTCCGCTTCAGAAAGTAGAAGTACTAACCATGTATTTGCTACACCCACGCACTAAACCAGCTGATTCTAATTAGCACAACACTTCAGCCAGGTGGGAGAACTAATTAGTGAAATCAGCTGGTTTCGTCCATGGGTGGAGCAAATACATGGTTCATACTTCTACTTTCTGCCTCTGGGTGCTCCAGTTTCCTCCCACAGTCCAAAGACTTGCAGGTCAGGTGAATCGGCCGTATACTGACCCTAGGTGTGAATGTGTGTGTGTGTGTGTGGGCCCTGTGATGGCCTGGCAGCCTGTCCAGGGTGTCTCCCCACCTGCCGCCCAATGACTGCTGGGATAGGCTCCAGCATCCCCACGACCTTGAGCAGGATAATCGGTTTGGATAATGGATGGATGGATGGATGGATAGATGGATAGTAGTAGTAGTAGTTGCATCAATAGTTGTGTAGCAGTCAAACCATTATTGCACATTACACTCTTGTAAACTCGCATATCTACAGCAATGGTTGTCAAATGCAAAGGTTAGAGCAAATGATTTCTGAGCTCATCCACTGGGTTACAGTCTTAGGACAGTCTGACTGAGGAAAGCAAACGAAGGAAAGTTTCCCTACTATTAACAGCTACGGTTGGAGTGCTTTTGATTAATCCACTTATAGTTCAGGACTCTGGTAAATCTGCTGGTTAAGGGCCCATTTTGGCATACTTTAGCTGTACTGGGCAGATCCCAGGGGGTAAATGTGACTAAAAATGTAGAGCGGCGGTTTCCTGAGAATGAGCCTGTATGTGAAGCTATCATTCCCTTGATCACACACACACACACACACACACACACACACACACACACACACACACACACACACACACACACACACACACACACACACACACACACACACACATGCAGACACACACATGCAGACACACACACACACACACTCACTTGCATCTCTGGAATTCTAGTGGAAGTGTGGAGCAATAATGCAAGACGGCATCAAGTATCTACTAATTAGAAGCTTAATGGAAGATGAAGACTTAGAGCACCCATTGGTAGTATGTTCCCACAGTTAGCAAGACAGCTGCATCCCATGTGTGTGCACACCTTAGTGTATGTGTGAGTGAGAAGAACAGAGAAAGCTAGAGATAAAGAGAGCAAGAGAGAGACAGAGAGAGAGAGAGAGAGAGAGATGACACATTGCACTTTAAAGCATTCCATATCCAAGTGAGCGCGAAGCCCCAAAAAGAGCCCCCTCAGTCAGCTGGTTCTGAAACTAACTAACCCTGTAACCACTAACATAGATGAGTTTCAGACTAGCACTGCTAAACCACCACAGATTACAGTAAACCACATCATAAACAATGCAAAAACTCATATTTGGAACATTGGGACATAGACACCAACTTACAACACAAATCAGAATGTTACCGGGCCCTAAAAAGAGAACACAAACCGGCCGACTATCTGTCCACTGTCAGAGACAGTAAGCAGAGACAGGTCCTTACCAAGTACAGGCTCAGTGACCACAGACAACTCTAGCCATTGAAAAAGGCAGACACAAAAAATCTTGGCTACCGAAAGAGCAAAGAATATGTGGTCACTGTACGGCAGGTGAGGTCGAGACAGAGATGCACCGCCTCCTAAATTGTGAGAAATTCCAAAACAGAAGAGAAATTTGAAAACCAGATTCCAAATGTTCCACTACCGGATGAGAAAGAGCAATGGCCACTTATTTTAGAAGAGGGCCAAAGGGCACACCGTGCGGCACAATATGTGTCAGAATGCCATGGCTTAAGGGCCAGTGAGTGACCAAAACACTGTCAATTACTGTTCCAATATTATTCTATATTTCTATCAGTTATACCTAATTCCTTTTTCCATTTATTTTATCTCTCTTTTTTTAACACTCTATTAACCTATTTCACTGTCACCTGTTTTGGCAACATTATAATGAATGCAGTCATGCCTATGAAGTATTATTGAATTGAAAAGAATTGAAATTGAGAGAGCGAGAGCGAGAGCGAGAGAGAGAGAAAGCTGAAACCCTATTTACAAATGTTTCCAGTTTTAGTTCCTCTTCAGACATTATAGTTTGTTCTAAACGTCTTCCAGTCTGACTCCATCATCTCTATTGCACTCCCCCCACCCGTGCACTTGCGCGCGCACACACACACACACACACACACACACACACACACACACACACACACACACACACACACATTTCTACAACATTTCACTCCCATTTCGGGGTATCATGTGGTTCACCCATATTTGTCAGTGTATACAACACAGATTTAAGCACATGATCACCAACACCTGGGTCCTCCCTTGCCATTTATCGTTCCCGTTAGTGTCTCTTCTTCTGTGTTGCCTCACACATACCGCCGACATCTACGGTTCTACAGTACAGCAAATATGACAGAAAGTCGTATTAACCCATGACTGCCATGGGTGTGTGATCTGGGTCATCGGGGCTCGCCCATCCCCTGATTGGTGTTTCAGTTCACCTGCGCCCGTGTGCCTGAGCGACCCTGATTGCCCGGCTTCACGCACCTTTTCCGTTCTCTTATTGGCTGTGCGGTTCCTGTGCACCTGCACCCAATCTCCCTCCCCTTTCTCTGATTAGCTGTCTGGTTCCTGCCCCATCGTGCACACCGGTGCCCAATCTCCCTCCCCTTTCTCCGACTGGCAGTACGGGTCCTGCGCCCAGTCTCCCGGATTGGCCCCCCTAAGTATATATGCCCCCTGGTTTCTTGGGCTCCTTGTTGGATTGTCTCACAAACTTACAGACACTCACAGAGACTCTTGGTTGTCGGATGCATCATGTCCTTTAAGTTCATTGTTTGATTAAAGCTTTGTTCTAGCCCTTTCCGTCTCTGAGTCGTGCATTTGGGTCCTCCATGCCCCCAGCATGACAGCACAATCCGACCACACTACGGACCCGGCCGACTCCACCATGCTTAAAGCTGCCCTCTGCTCTAAAGACAGGCGCCTCACTCAGCATAAGGAACGGCTGAGCTCCATCCATCACAGCCTCCGGGAGACGGATGCCCATCACGCAGAGTATGGGACCTGGCTGACTAACCAGGTGAGTGCACTTGCCGGTCAATTGCGGCAGCTCCTGGTCCAGGACGCCCCACCGGCTCCGACCGTAGTAGCTGTTTCTCGGCCAGCAGTTGCTCAGCTTGCCATTTACCTGGGAGGATTTCGGTGTGTTGAGGGATACCTTCCTGAACAATAAGACACCTTAAGCTTCTCGCTACCATCTAGAAGAGGGACCCTGAGTTTGCCCAGAAAACAGCCTTTTTCAGTTGGCAGTGATCCGGTCCCTGAGCCTCCCAGGCCCAGCATCTTGGCCTGCCATGTTGCCCCAACGATGTTGCTGCCCAGCGCCCCCGAGTCTCAGCTGCCCAGCGCCCCCCCGAGTTCCAGAATGGTTGGTCTGTTCGTGAGCCGTCGGCTGCCTTTGCCGACGTGGGGTCTTGTTCCTCACCCGTCGGCTGCCCCTGCTGGCAACCAGTCCCCGAGCGGCTGCAGAACCGCCTCCAAAACCTGTTCCATGAGCGGCTGCCGGGCCACCTCCGAAGCCTGCCCCCCCAAGCGGCCGTCCCGCCGCCTCTGAAGCCTGCCCCTCGAGCGGCCGTCCCGCCGCATCCAAAGTCTGTCCCCTGACCGACTGTCACGTTGCCTCCAAAGTCTGTTCCCCGAGCGACCGTCCCGCCGCCTCCGAAGCCTGAGGCTCCATCCATCCATTCCATTTTCCAAACCGCTTATCCTGCTCCCTGGGTCACAGGGATGCTGGAGCCTATCCCAGCAGTCATTGGGCAGCAGGTGGGGAGACACTCTGGACAGGCCACCAGACTATCACACAGGGCCGACACACACACACACACACACACACACACACACACACACACACACACACACACACACACACACACACACACACACACACACACACATTCATACCTACGGACAATTTAGTACGGCCGATTCACCTGACCTACATGTCTTTGGACTGTGGAAGGAAACCAACGCAGACATGGGGAGAACATGCAAATTCCACACAGGATGACTCAGGACGACCCAGGACCTTCTTGCTTCGAGGAGACCGCACTATCCACTGCGCCACGTTACATATTATTTACATCATATCTTGACTGGACGCTTAACTGGACGCAGAGCCCGCACTACTGGGCTCAAAAACAGCTTCTTTCCACAAGCTGTTGCCCACCTGAACCTGGCTACCCACTGAATGTCTGTAGATATTTTTAAATGTTTTGTACTCCAGCTCTCTTTTAACTTATTTTTAGCTTTTGGTCTTCATGTGTGTATATCTTATATTGTGTTTGCTGTGTTTGTCTGTGTCTGTCTTGCACTGTTTGGTGAAGCCACAGCCCTCATTTCATTTTTAACATGTGCCTGCACATTGTTTTTAATGACAATAAATTGAATTGAATTGAGTTAACGTTGACACTGTAAAGTAGATGCTGCTGCACCAGTACAACAGACTTAAAGTTAGCTTGTATGAATCATATGGTAGCGAACTCAGGGGGGCAGCCAGGCACCGCCGTAGCCGGGACGCGAACCCGGGTCTCCCAGACCACGGGCAACTACATTAACCAGCCGACTAAGGGGTCTGACCTTGTAGCCAATGGCTAGCGAGTGTACTCAATCATGATCGTTACACTACCCCCCTCCTTCGGGAAGCATGTCCTCGCGCTTCAGCATATAAGCTCCCTCAAGCCTCTGGGCACACGCGCTTCCGATGGCCCCACCATCCCAATTAAAAATGAAAAATAAAACATACCTTCATTTTAAACAGGGGGCTAGGGCTGCGTGGAATGTACATTTTTAATAATAAAGTGAGTAAACACTCCACTCCAAATCTGCTACACAAGCACCTTCCAAACAAAACAATGACGTCATACAGTAGCTACCGGGGGAGGCGGTCGCTCTGACTGTCGGCGGATCTGCGCTGGGGGAGCGCAATGGCTGATGGGACTGTTAATGTTAGATTTAAAATTGCGTTTTAATGATGTGGTGTTCATGTTGTGGTTGTTCTTATGTTGTTTTGGCGGTTCAACTCAGACTAAGTAGGAGACTGTTTACTGACTGTAGGACCATGACTGGTTCTGATGTCGCCACTTGGGGGGGGGGGGCTCGTTACTTTGTTGTCAGTTCTGGTCCTTTCCAGCTGCTGGGTGTGAATAAAAGAGTACTCTCGGGGTCGTGCGGTGTATGGGGCGCAAAGAGACCTCTGCCCCTCGACTCATTCTTCCACTCCGGCTCGCCACAATACTTTTCGTTTTAGTTGGCAGCCTCCCGACTTAAAACATCTTCCCACACGCCTGGTTAAAACAGCCGTTGTCTTTATGGTCAATATGTCACGTCATAGCCGTAATGTAAATGAAATTCACGTTTTTGGCAGTAGCTTGAAATAACAAAATAACATCAGCAGTCAACTAAACACCCACCCAAAAAAAAAACCACATACACAACCACAGAAAGTTAAGAATCATCAAAACATAAATACGTTCTCTTCAGATCCTCCAGACATGTGTTTGAAGGTATGCACACACACACACACACAGACACACACACACACACGCACATAAAGGCGCTTCCCCGCACACAAAGACGGTGAGATTTGTTGGATTGTTGTTGCAGCTGAGGAAGGAGGACAGATTAAAAGGGTTCACCTGGGTCAAATGTCAAACAGATCTGGGGAATGTTCACTGTCAAACTATTTTTTAAACTCTGCATGTGTACGTGCCTTTTCGCTTGCGTTAACCCCGTGTGTGTGGGAGTGCATGTGCATGACCGCCTCGCATGTGTATTTATACATGCATGAGCCAGTGAGCAAATTTGTACATGCCTGTCTGTATGTGCATCAACACGTGCCTTGAGAAATGGTGGCAATCTATGTCTGTTTCTTTATTTTTCTGACTTTTAGTGGCAAGAAGAGGTCCACGAGGAGAGGAAGGAGGGAAGGGGTGGGGGGATGGAGGAGGAAAAAACATTCCAATCCCATGTTCTCACATTAATCTGCATATGATTTATGAAGTGTCGTGTTTTGTTTTTATCCCCTGATGGCAAATTTATGCTTCAACCTAACTATCTATGAAGAGAATTAATATTAGGTACTCGTGCATTGCTCCGCCGTCTTTCTAAATAGAAGCGAGGCTCACCGAGAAGGTTTGAGAGTTTTACTTTGGCTTTCAACAGTGCTTTTTTTTTTTTTTTTTTTACTTAGCCACCCTAAAATGGGTAATATTTCAAGTTTTTTTCAGGATCCAACTGATCCAACCAACTAAAGTCAAAGGATTGCTGAAAGATCCTTCAACCTACAATGCCTGAAAATGTCCCTTTCAGTATCCTTGGTAGCGGCTTTTCCTATAGTGTAGCAGATGGAAACTGCATGCAGCTAGATCAGTGGTGAATTAAGTTGAATGAAATATTGCAAGTAGCTTAGACACTTCCTTTCTCTCAGATACCGTGACAATACTACGGTGAGGTGGTCAGACATCTGGAGGGAGCTCGGAGTAGAGCTGCTGCTCCTTCGCGTTGAAAGGAGCCAGTTGAGGTGGTTCGGGCATCAGGCACGTCCAACTGGGAGGAGACCCCGTGGTAGACCCAGAACTCACTGGGGGGACTACATATCCAATCTGGCCTAGAACGCCTTGGGATCCCCCAGGAGTCTGGAGGGCGTTGCTGAGGAGAGGGACATCTGGAGTGCCCTACTTAGCTTGCTGCCACCGCGACCCGACCCCGGAGAAGCAGCTGATGATGAGATGAGACGAGATGAGACGAGATCGTGGGATTACTTTGAAGGAAAGAAAGATGTAATGGAGCGACACGCAGCCTACTTTGAGCTCTTTGCATGATCAGGCGAGGTTGAACCTTGGCATAGAGGTGAGTGTTGGCTCCAACAACTAAAGTCTCAATTTTTCTAGTATTGAGTGGGGTTTGTTTCACCATCTAAACACAGATAATGAAAGGTCTTTATTTGCTGGTCCAGATTTAGTGTTGAAAGTAACGTCCTGTTTCAGACTAGTCTCAGGGAAGCTTCTCTGCACTTTTCTAGTGAAATGGCTTGAAGAAAGAAGGCCACTTCATTGTTGTCATTGTACAGTTACAATGAAATGTGTTCTCTGTATTTAACCCATCCTATAGGAGCCGTGGGCAGCTGCAGCATCCGGGGACCAACTCCAGTTCTTCTTTCCATTGCCTTGCTCAGGGGCACAGGCAGGAGTTTTAACCCTAACATGCATGTCTTTTTGATGGTGGGAGGAAACAGGAGCACCCGGAGGAAACCCACGCAGACACGGGGAGAACTCCAAACACAAAGGACCTGGGACGGCCTGGGGTTCGAACCCAGGACCTTCTTGCTGAGGCAACAGTGCTAACCCCTGGGCCACCGTGCTGCCCTGAAGCCTTTATCAACTGATTTCCTACTTAGCTTATAAAAGATGCTCAACTAGTACACGCAAATTATTATTATCTTCCTCACTGGTTCACATTATGTGCACATAATTCATGGTTTCTCTTATTATCCACGTTGTAAACTGATAATATCTTTGGAAAAATGAGGGTTATTTTTATGTTGCTTGGCTGTTGGAGAAGTTCAGATAAAGTCCGTCTAGAAAATTAAGTTAAAGGAGCGCTCGCCACAGGACCGCTCACAATATGACGAGAGCACAAAAGCATCTTGCAAATAGTTTCACCGGTTCTCATGATTCTTAAGAAAAGTGTCCATTTAAGTAATGATGCAAAATAACTCGGGATTAATTTGAACCGTGTTTTTTCTTTCTTGATTTTCCCTCCACCTTTTACTGTCTTTCTCAATTTTCTCCATTTCTACTACACTTTGCTTTCTGCAGTCCTTTCCAGGGAACAGTAGCCAGAGAACTAAAATTTAAAATCCAGGCCTCTCTTTTGCCCTTAACACTGTCATCAACACCCCCTTCATCATCTACTCCCATCGATTTATTCTATTTGCTTGTTTTTTTAAGCTAGTGATTAAGAATACTTGGGCATCTTCATATGTACATGAACATTCATATGCGCTCTTGCAGGAGGAGCTACAGACATGCTATCTCGCTCTCTCTCTCTCTCTCTCTCTCTCTCTCAAACACACACACACACAGACCAGAGACCAGGCTGCATTGTAGAAATGAGACTTTCAAATAAGGACTAATGGTCTTTCTGAGTCATCAGCGATCAAAGCCAAGTAAGAAAAACTCCCCCACAGCAGTCAGTGTTGACTTAAGGAGGTTGAGCTCACCATTGACGCTGGGTTAGTATGGGGTCAAGATGACCGCATTATGTTTCTCCCATCCACAGCTACCTTGAACTTTCCAAAAGTTTGGTATTAAACAGGAGACCTGGTAGAAAACGCACCCACCTAGAAAACGTACACACACAGAAATGCACACACACACACACACACACACACACACACACACACACACAGGTGTCAAATGAAAGGAAAAACCAACATGAATTGTCTTAGCAAGGTGTTGGTCCACCAGGAGCCTCCAGAACATCTTCAATGCTCCTTGCCCTAGACTCTGCAAGTCTCTGGACTCTACTGGGGGGATGGACACCGTTCTTCCAAAAGACATTCCCTCATTTGGTGCTGTGATGATGGTGGTGGAGAGTGCTGTCTAACACGTCAGTCCAAAATCTCCCATAGGTGTTCAACTGGGTTGAGATCCGATGACTGTTAAGGCCATAGCATATGATTTATGATCACACCCTGGTCACAACCTGTTCCAACTCCTCCCCTCTGGTAGGCGCTACAGAGCACTATACTCCAAAACAACCAGACACAAAAAGTTTCTCTCTGTGGGCTGTCACTCAAATGAACACGTAATACTGTCAAATAAATCCAACCATTTTGTATATACTCAGAAATCAGAAACACTTGTGCACAAGTCATTTCACGGACTTGCGCACATGAAATATGACAAAACATATTTTCCCCTAGCCCACAGCGGTGCAACACAAGGACAAAAACATATATCCAAAAACTACAAGAACACGTATATCCAGACTAACAAATATTGAAGAAAAAAAATCACTGTCCAGGAGAACGAACGCCAGCCAGGATGACTGTCGGAACTGCCGGCTTGCGTGGGCTAGCAGTTAGCTTAGCCTGCCCCACTTCCACATCCTGTCAGACCGCCCTCGGTGTTAACTCTTCGGGCGGTCTGGTCCAGGCAGGGCCACGGTCCCTGGGCCCACAGGACGCAGCAGACCAAGATCTCCCAGCCAATCCAGCGCCAGCTCTCCCAGCCATCAAACTGAGACAATCTTAGATGCAGATGTGGATGAGACACTGCATGGACGGTACTGGGTGAGGCCGCTGCAAACGTGAATTTGCGCCGCCGTCTTGCCACACCGGCAGTGGAAAGTACTATACTGTATTGTACATTGTACATATACTGGTACACTCTTTCATGTCCATCTACCTCAGGCATGCATGTAAGTAACCTGCTAACATCTATTTCAGCATCTCTGATATATTCTCTGCACAACTGCACCTTATCACCCCTTATTTCTCCTGTATATAGTCAATCCTTGTGTACACATCTAAAGATGGTTGCGTTTTTGTGTTGCTATTCTATGTTAAGTACACTGAGAGAGCCACAAAACCGGAGTCAAATTCCATGTTTGTGCAAACCTACATGGCCGACAAACATGATTCTGATTTACATCACTTTCATCCTCATCAAACCATCCAGTGACCCCTCGTGCCCTGTGGATGGGGGCATTGTCATCCTGGAAGAGACCACTACCATCAGGATAGAAATGTCTCATCATGGTTTGCAGTGACCCTTCCCTCTAAGGAGACATCTGGACCCTAACATGTCATGATAACATAACAGAGCCCCCGGACCCCCTCCGCTGAAGGGGTCAAGCATCTGGGGTTTCCTTCATTTGTCACTCGTCTATGTACCAGTACGCTGACAAAGAATGCTTACACACCGAACACAAGAGCAGAGGAGCATATACACAAGATAGTATGCACAGGTAAATATTGTAACTACACAAAGCTCTTATTCTCTAAAGATCTTCCTCTCCCTCTCTCTCTCGCTCTCTCTCTCTGTCTCTCTCTCTCTCACACACACACACACACACACACACACACACACAGAAACAGAAACAGAGAGCAGCAGGTGGCATGCCCCATCTCCAAATGGCTCAACGTTAGAATAAATAATGGATTACTCCCATAATAAATACCGAATGATTGCATTACAGAACAATCTGATTGGTCTAAATGAGTGACTAATGAGCACATGGTAATGAAGTTACATGATGTTCCAGGAAGTAGGAGGGCAGCAAGAGTGTCTGTGCCTAACACACACACACACACACAGAGTTTGCATTAGTTGTGCATGTGTGGTCTGTTAGTTCCTTTGAACAGCTCCTAGTTGACTTCAAAGCTTGACCCACACACACACACACACAAAGTAGGATACAGACTTTTCTTGAATTCTACTATAAATAAATAAAGAATAAATTCTCTAAGTCTACCACACAGATTGTTTCCCTCTCCATCTCTCTTTCTTACATCCCATGCACACTAACAAGATTTAACCAGTCCCTCCAGGATTTCGCAGGCTTTTTTTGGGGGGGGGGGGTTTGTTGTGGCCTAAAATGCCTGGTTTCGCAGCAGCTTTTCTAGAAAATGTCAATGCATGTTACGTTTTTAGCTGTTTTTTTCAATGAAATTGTGGGAGCAAGTGAAAATTGCAAAAATAGTTGCGTTTTTGTTTTTTTGTTTTTTTTTTTATCAAAATTCATTAAAAATGGAAGGCAGCTTGTTCCAGTGAGAATAAAACCGCACTGTACTGGGTGTTATAAGTAGCCTTACCAAAAAAAGGATCAGGGTTATAAAAATTCTAACAAAATATGCTTTATTTGTAAATGCAGAAGTGCACCGGGGGTATTCCACAAAGCAGCAAGCAGGCTTACAAGTGAAAGTGCACAGAACCTTACCGCTAACTGTGCATACCAGTAGGGCAGCTTAGCTCCAATATCCATAAGGATTGGGCATTTTGTGATAAAAGCGCCAATCTTGGTACATATGTAGCTTAATATATTTAGAAGAAATCTGGATATGGAGCCACTGAAAATGAACCCTGTAGTGGCCATGGCAGGCATGGAAGTTATTAGATCGCTTTTAGCGGGATAGTGGCCTCCTTAAATTTCATATCAGCCATTATGACAAGACAGAGGAGAATGTTACCTTTCCAGAGATGCCAATATTATTGTTCTAGTCTAAACAGAACCAGAGACATGCCATTTCACATATCGGATGTCACCAATGCATGTTGAAAAAACTAAGTTGATAAGCAGTTACTTTTGTAAATAAAATCTAAAATAAAACCAATAAACATTGTTGAAGTACTGAATTGTGTATTGTTTCCTGCAATCGCTGGTTCTAAACCTTGACCAACAGAAGAGGAGTGTTTAGGTATAGATGTCTATACGGAGTGTATAGATGAACAATGTCTCAAAAGGGACTGGGAACTTAGTTCGGCCTTCGTGCAGAACATCGGGGACCTGCCTTGCACGGTCTTTGGCGGTAATTTTAGTTGGATTGGTGGTGGTTGAAGTGAGTTACCCCCTTCAATGTGAAGCATTTCGGGTGTCTAGAAAAGTGCTATATAAATGTAATGATTATTATTATTATCATTATTATCCTGGCACACTTTGCAAAGCAGTATCTGTGTATTCCAGCATCCAACTGTGCATCTGAACCTGTCTTTAGCACATCTGGAAATACCTGCAGCCCTAGGCGTTCTAGACTGAGTGAGGAAAATGTGGACACGCTTGTTTTCTTGGCCAGAAATCTAAGGCAAAGGGACTGAGTAACAAATGAAAAACAGCCAGCCACCCTAGGACTACGGTTTAAGCTGAGTAGTGACAGAACACAATTCAAGCCAGTTATGCTGATCTATTATGGACAAAGACGTACTCCTGCAGCAGGTGAAGGCCCCACAGAGAGACGCCGCCCTCAAGGAGCAGGAGAAAAAAATTACTGGCCAAGGAAGAAAAGGAGGACAGCAGTGCAGAATACAGAGACAAGTATGATCACTGTGTTTCTAGTGGTAGATGGGGGGGAAAATACACATTATAGACAAGTATACAACTTTGCCATGTGTCTCAGAGAAATGGATCAAACAAGTTTGCTGTAAAAAGTCAGACAATCAGTGTACAGCAGTGGGATGTATTATAGTGTATTGACAGTAGAATGACGAGAGTTTTGTACTTTACAGAGCTTCATCTAAGACCTCCTACCAGGGAGAGAACTCCTCCTGTTATGCTCGCGCACCAGAACCTGACCGTGTGGCGAAACCCAAGACAGACAGACACGAGATGACTTCTAAGTCTACAAAGGGGGGTTTTATTGTGGGAGGGAAATGTATGGTGAAAAAAGGCGTTCTGTTAGTGGGATGTGTGAATAAACTATGTGTGGTGTCCCGTGGTTTGCGTGTATAACTATGTGTGAGTGTTTCTAGCCAATGTGTGGTGCGGTATGTAAATGACCAGGAGGTGTTGAAGAAATGTGCGTGCACCTGGCGAGAAAGTCCAGTCCGTGATCCAAGAGGGGTTGTCCGAGAAAGTCCAGGTCCGAGATCCGGGAAGTCGAGTCCGAAAGGAGGGGTCCAGGGAGAGGGACAAGGGGGGAGATCGCAGGAGAGGTCCGGGGAGAAACGTGAAGGTCGCTGGGGACGAGGGAGACGCGGGGAGCCGTGGAAATCGTGGAGGGAGAGTCTTGGGAGGAAACAGAGACACGAAGATAAGACACTGGGGAATAAACAGAAAGCAAGGAACGCTGGAGGGCTTATCAGAACTTCACCGCAGGGTTCAGTACGTCGAAGCACTGAGAGACGTTCTGGGAGGCTTTTTTGTAGAAGGCTGCCTGATTGCCACAGGTGTGCCTGATGGATGATGGCAAACACCTGGTGCAGTGCAGCGCTCGTCTCAGAGCGCGAGCCGAGCGCTCGGATGTTTCCGGCACGTCCGAGCTGGGAGGCTTTTTTGTAGAAGGCTGCCTGATTGCCACAGGTGTGCCTGATGGATGATGGCTTGAACGTGATTGCCACAGGTGTGCCTGATGGATGATGGATGATGGCTTGAACGTGCCGGGGAGGCAGCTCGGGGCGGTGTAACCACAACACCTCCAAGCACAAAGAGGAGGAAGCCAATGAAGAAACATCCTCCCCTGATCAGAACGCACATGATGAGGCCAAGGCAGAAACACCCTCCCCTGATGAAGTGGAGGAGGAGGCCAGGGCAGGAACACCCTCCCTCGATGAAGATAAGGAGGCCAAGAGAGGAAGAGAGCATATAGTCAAGTGCAAGAAAGGCCCTCTCCGGCGCTTCTTTGGGAGGCTGAGGGGGATATTTCGCCACTGATGTTCCCCCACTGACAAAGCTCTGACTTGAACGAGCCCTCCACTCTTCACCCCCGCTACCAAAATGCCACAAAGTGACAGCTGCTCTCGTCTCTGCACTAACTGCCTGTCCGGTGTGAGTGTTGGTTTTTCCCATATGGGCTGCCAGGAGCTCACAGAGATGAAGGTAAATCTGACAGAGATAAGGGTGATGTGTCATCTGAACATCTTCAGTCCGGTTGCTGTCTTTCCGCCGGAGTTGCTCCCACCTGAGTTGTTATCTAGTGGTACTCTACACCAAGCATGTCCCTTAAAAGTAATAGATTTAAACCTTACAACTCTGGTTGTTTGATGGGTCAAGTGTACCTCCTAAGTGTACCTCCTAAAGCTGCTGAAGTTGCCATCTTTGGTGTGTACTAAACGTTGTCATGGTCACAGGCGTTACCCACGGCTGTGGTCGGACAGGCTAAGGGAGTTGACTCAAGTTTACCCGTTCTTACACACGGTGCTCGTTTCACTCCTGTAACACTGTTTTTGGACCCAATTGCAGAGAAAAGGCAGAGGCAGTTGGTAAAGTACAAAGTCTCTTTACAGGACTTCAGCAAAACTCATAATAACAAAAGACTATTGCCAAACAGGGCAGGCACTAATGCAAACTTGAATAAACATAAAATACTAAACTAAGCAACGACACTCTGTCACACAGAGGAGGCAGATGAGGGTTCAGGATACAAGCGCTTTCGCAGACCGATGTGAAGCCTCTCCAAGACTCGACAGAGAATGTCTGCAAAACACACAGTTAAATAGTCCCCAGCACAGGCGCACATCATCACAGGCCAATCAATGCACAGGTGCAACCCATACTGGCCGACTGCAGGCAGATAGGGAAATGTCACCTATTGGCTGCTGGTCCTCTGGCCAGTGATCGTGTCAGTACCCCCCTCCCAGGGACGGCACCTGACGTACCCATGGCCCGGGCGGGCCATGGCACCGGAAATCGCGGATGAGGGTCCAGTCCAAGATATCCTGCGCCAGAAGCCAGCACCGTTCTTCCGGCCCATAGCCCTCTCAGTCCACCAAATACTGGACACTGCGACACACCCGGCAAGAGTCCAGAATCCTCCTAACTGTATAGGCAGGCAGCCCATCAATCAGGCGAGGAGGAGGCGGGGGTGGGACGGGAGGAGACAGAGTGCTGGTGGAGACAGGCTTCAGGAAAGAAATATGGAACACCGGATAGACACACATGGAGGCATGCAATTGCAACCAATAGGAAACTGGACCGACCTGTGCCACCATGACGAATGGACCCACGAAGCATGGCGCAAGCTTCTGATTCTCCACCCGCAGTGGGAGGTCCACAACCACACCTTATCCCCTGGCTGGAAGGGAATCGCTGGCTGCTTCTGTTGGTTGACCTGGCAACAGTACCTGGACCTGGCACATAACAGCGCAGCCCGGGTCCTCCTCCAGGTCCGCGCACACTGCCTCACAAAGGTGGCTGCCGCTGGAACCCCCACTTCAGCCTCCTGGTCCGGGAACAGTGGCAGCTGGTACCCCATCTGGCACTCGAACGGCGACATGCCGGTTGAGGAGGACTGCAAAGTGTTGTGCGCATACTCTGCCCACAGCAGCTGCGAGCTCCAGGAGGATGGGTTGGAAGCAGCCAGACATTGCAGCATGGTCTCCAGATCCTGGTTCACCCTCTCCATCTGCCCATTAGACTGAGGGTGGAAGCCTGAAGAGAGGCTGGCAGTAGCCCCAAGGAGGGAGCAGAAGGCCTTCCAAAAATGGGAGACAAACTGGGGGCCATGATCTGACACCACATCACGAGGAAGGCCATGCACGCGGAACACATGCTCTGTCATCAAGGCTGCGGTCTCCCGAGCAGACGGGAGCTTGGCCAGAGCAACGAACCGCACCACCTTGTAAAACTAATCCACGACGACCAGGATGACCGACTTCCCCTCAGATCGAGGGAGGCCGGTGACGAAGTCCACCAACAGGTGGGACCAGGGCCGACGTGGAATAGGCAACGGGCAGAGCAGGCCGGGTGTACGCTGGCATGGGGACTTCTGCTGGGCACAGGTGACGCAGGCTGCCACAAAGGAGGAAAAGTCCCTCTGCATGGTTGGCCACCAAAACCTGCGGCCGATGAACTCCAGAGTCCGCCTCTCCCCTGGGTGGCCCACCAGATGAGATGAATGCCCCCATTCCAAGACTTGTGGATGGACTGCAGGGGGCACATACAGATGGTCCTGAGGGCCGCCCCCAGGCCCTGGATTAGTGCGCTGTGCCACCACCACCTCGGTCTCAATCTCTCACAGGACCGGTGCAATGATGCAGGATGGGCCCAGGATGGGCTCAGCACTCCTCCCTGTAGTATCAAACTGATGAGACAGTGCGTCAGCTTTGGTGTTTTTACTGGCCGGGCGGTAAGACAATACAAAGTCAAACCAATTAAAGAAAACAGCCCCAGATGTTTGGCACTGCGGATGTCGGACAGGTTTTTGTGGTCGGTCCAAACCACAAACGGATGCCCCAAGCTGGGGGTGTGCAATACTGCAAAATTTGGTTTCAATCTGATACCAAGTAAATACAGGGCCAGTATCCTGATACCGATACCGATTGTTTTTTTAAAGTGGCTTATGTACTTTAATGTAGAGGAGAGCAGTGTGTCATGATTTATGAGGTGAATGGATCATCAATAGGCTAAATCTGAATACATTTTCATGACCACTAAATGACTTTTTTATTTATGATTTGAAAGATTTTTTTTGCTTCATGCTTAATCACGTGCATGTTAAAACACAGGACAGGTTTTAAAGGCAAATGACGAAAAAAAATGTATTACTGTAAGTTGAATGTGCAGTCATGAAAAAAGTTTTTTGAATAAACAAAATGCATACAATTATTCATGGGGAACGAATGTTTTAAAACTTCCATTCTTCTTTCCTTTAGAGGTTTTTGTTCAGAAATAATAACATGTTTACATTTTTCCCTTTCACTGCACTTCTTCGCTGGCTTTTTTTAAGAAACAAAGTGCAAACAATTATTTGAAATAAATAAACAAAGTGAAAATAACTAAACAAACGCACAAACCCTAGAGCAACAGTCTCAACCTTTTAACCCCAAGACCCTCCTGTGTCCAAGGAAATATACCTGTATTTCTGTATGGCTGTATATTCAGCCATTTTTATATTTCAGTTTTGAGGTACATTTTTTTCCAATTCCATTAAAATAACTAATTTAGATAAGTTTCAATGGGCTGAACATATTTGATTGCCTGAATATAGTCTTTATTTAATCAGCCTGCTAAAGTAACAGCTAATGATGTACAACCACAGTTTGAAAAGCTAACATTAACCAATGCTGAAGATCCGATTTGACTAGAATATTAATTTCACAACACAGCCTCCCTGGATACTCCCTGCCTCTCTGGAAGGACTCTGCCAGTGAACTCTGTCTCTTGGCTGGGGTCTGTCGGTCTGTCTGTCTGTTAGATTTCCCCTCCTCCTCCTCCTCCCTTCGTTTCTTTTGACGCTCTGCATTCTCTTTCTCGTGGTTTTTCATATGGTTATAGCATAAAGCGGTGGTGTTGCCATAGTAGTGAACAGCCTTTTTACACACAATGCAGTTCGCAAGGTTTTCACTTGCATGTGTAAAATAGCTGCACACAGCGCCCCTCTTCCTCTCTGCCGTCACTGCACGTGTCGGATTGGCGCCGGTAGTCAGGAGCGGTGTGCCTCTGCACGTGCGCGCGACGCGTACGTTCACGTGACGACACCACAGCAACAGCAGTGGAGGAGAAGCAAAGTGTGCGTGTATGGGACGTCCGGGTAGCGTAGCGGTCTATTCCGTTGCCTACCAACACGGGATCGCCGGATCGAATCCCCGTGTTACCTCCGGCTCGGTCGGGCGTCCCTGCAGACACAATTGGCCGTGTCTGTGGGTGGGAAGTCGAATGTGGGTATTTGTCCGGGTCACTGCACTAGCGCCTCCTCTGGGCGGTCGGGGTGCTCCCCGGATCGGCAGATAGGGGGTGGAGCAGCGACCATGGCTCAAAAAGAGCGGGGTAATTGGCCAGATACACACTGGGGAGAAAAAGGGGGGAAATTTTTAAAAAAAGGAAAAGGTATGTATGTATGTATGTGTTCACGACAACAGAACGTTGCACACAGTTCTACTCTATGTTGAAATGGGTGACTTATAAGAGAGAAACTGAAGCTGGCATCGATCCCATTGCACTAGAATCGGTCTGGTATCGAGGCCCACGTGGTATCGATAGTATCGATATTTGGGTCGATCCGCCCACCCCTAGACTTGGCACATGTGAGACGTTCGTGGCGCACATGTCTACATCTTCGCAAACAGAAACAAGGAAGTACGTTTGGTGACGTATGGCTCAATGGTTTGCGCGGGGGCTTGCTATGATTGGTGAAACTCGCGGGAAACGATGATTGGTCAAATTTGCGGAAAAGTTGCGGTTATTGGACAAAATTGCAAGGTCGTGCAGAATTCACGGGGATTGGCTGAATTTGCGTTAATTGCTACGATCGCGATATCGCGAAGTTCTGGAGACTCTGATTAACAGTCGAAGCTAAAATTCACAATTTTACTTTTCAAAGTGGAAACGATGCAACGATGTGGCAATTTTATTGGGGAGAAAATCGATATTACAGCAGAACAACGTTCTGGTATAGTTCCGTGTAGGAGGCAGAGGAACAGACCTGCTGCAGCAGCCACTGTTGCTCGTGTGCCTCCAGCCCCGCAGTAAACAGTTACCCCCCCGGGGGTAAAAAGGACATGATCGGACCAAAGCTAACACAGGCAGTCTAATGCATTACAAACTACATCCAACTATTTAGGAACAGTGTTCCACATGTACACTGATTGTAGGAGCCAAATGTCTCCTAATGGTCAATAATTATTGTCTTAATTAGTAATTTGAATAATTAGTTTAAATACTTGTTTTTTACACATTGTATACTTGAGGTAACTGCTTTCTTTATGTACGTATTAAGTTTGCTGTGTAGTCCTAAATAAATAGGTGCATGTCACTTTAAGAACTGGAGAAGAGTGTTCCTGGGATAACGCGCTCTGGTCAGGGGAAGAAAGGGGAATTGCGAGTTGCCTACATGGAAGAGTGGAGCCACACGGTTTTCCTGACCGTGCATAGTGTATTCGTACACGGCCTACGCGTATTCGTGCTTTGTGCATACGTGTATTAGGTCAGGTTAAAGTTTTCTGTGCATGTCGTTGACATGTATCCATGGTAAATCTCGCAGGCATCGCGAAAAATATGCCATTGTCAATAGCACACGCCAACAAACAGGAAACTGGTATGACCGCTGCAGTAGAACCCGGAAGTCAGTGGACTACAGTTATGCAGAGTCTGCCGGTGGGAAGCCGGATGCGGGTATATGTCCTTGTTGCTGCACTAGCGTTTTCTCTGGTCATTCGCGGCACCTGGGGGGAATAGCATGATCTTCCCACGCGCTACCTCCCCCTGGTGAAACTCCTCACTGTCAGGTGAAAAGAAGTGGCTGGCGACTCCACATGTATCGGAGAAGGCATGTGGTAGTCTGCAGCCCTTCCTGGATCGGCAGAGGGGGTGGAGCAGCGACCGGGGCGGCTCCGGCGATTGGGGTATTTGGCCGGATACAATTGGGGAGAAAAAAGGGGGGGGGCAAAAATAAGAAAAGACAAAGGAACATGCACAAACCCTGCACATGACAGAGCCTCCTCATAGGACTTAGGCAGTTTATTTTAACCATCCTTTGAGTCAACTTTTTATCAACACTTGGGACTTTTCCCCCCCACAAATAAGCAGAGTAAGCAATATTAATAATCCTTGTGTTTTTCTATTAAAGCTACGGCAAAATGAAGTGTTTGTAGATATAATAACCACATGCGAGGGAAACAAATCATAAAACCCTGTGGAGATCTTAGGCCGGTGTTCTGCCAAGACAACGCTACGCGAAACTAGAGAAGTGATGTCTTATTACAGTACAAATACAGTCAAATGCTAATAGCTACCCCAGGGCTCTAGGATAACTACCAGCATTTGGTCCAGCTGTGACATGGGTCCACATGGACCGTAACCGCTGTAATAATCCCCTCCCGATAAAAGCTCGATCCAGCCAGATCCCAGCATTATTATCAAGTTATCTGTGAGTTAAACCACAGCTCTGTTGTGGGGCACTGCAGTGGTTTCTGGGGGAAATCTACAGGGGCAGTCCCAAGGCAGCGCATACAGCAAATTACATCCTCATCCTGCGGCGGTTAACAGTGAGGAAAGCCACATGCACACACGGATGATTTCTGAATAGCAGAAAGTTACGACAACATGGGAGGCATGAAGGGGTTGAGGGTACGATCATACTCTCGCTCTCTCTCACACACAGCGCATGCACGCACACACACACCATCATCATAGGTGGCCACTCGGGACCGAGTATGACTGTCCCACTTCTAGGTCCTTGTGGGCCCTTCACAAGTGGGTGTAGAGGCCGATCCTGGAACCGCATATTTTGGGGCAGTGTCGGCAAGGGTGTGAAGAAGTGGTTGAGAATGTGGTTTGGGCCTTTCTGGTGACTCGCTCCTGGTAACACACACACACACACACACACACAAATGGTATTCCACCCGCCTGGCCTTTCAGGGTTGCCTGTGTAATCTCTTGATTTGCATGGATCAACACTAATCTCATGCAGCTCATCTCGTTTCCGCTGCATTGATCCTGGCGGAAAATGTCACAACAAGGCAGGAAACATGGACTGGTGCTTGTTAACACGGCGTACGTAACACAAACAAGGTCAACATGGGCAACTTCACTGGAATATCATCATCATCATCATCATCATCTGCCTTTGTCATCACTTCCCAGCAACTCCTGAATATGTTCTCAGTCTCTGCTTTGTTTTGTGCCGATTTGATTCGTTGCATCTTTTAATCAGTTTCTCCCTTGAATGCAAAGTGTACCGAGACACTTCTAGTGTTGTTATGCACTTTTAATAAGTTCTGACTTGATTTCAATGTATATGGTATGACCCATTCTTGACGAGTTAAAGCCGTCCATAATATATCTTGTTTCTACTGTTAAAACACGCCAAGACTCAAAGGACAGGTCTCTTACACCAATCTTCCCAAACAACCCAGTGTTTAAAAACAAAACAAAGAAAAAACTTCCGTAGCATTTAAGTACGTTTGGCCACTTATGTAAATATTACACTTTGTAAACAGCGCCCTCTGGTCAAGATGTCTCACCTACACATCTACGATGTCTGCTACCTCTTTAAACCAGATGTAAAATACAGGGGCGTCCGTGTGGTGTGGCAGTCTATTTTGTTGCCTATCAACACAGGGATCGCCTGTTCGAATCCCCGTTTTACCTCCGGCTTGGTCGACCGTCCCTACAAACACAACTAGCCATGTCTGTGGGTGGGGAGCCGGATGTGGGTATGTGTCCTGGTCGCCACACCAGCGCCTCCTCTGGTTGGTCAGCGCCTGTTGGGGGGGGGGGGGCTGGGGGGGAATAGCATGAGCCACCCACACGCCACGCCCCCCTGGTGAAACTCCTCACTGTCAGGTGAAAAGCAGCAGCTGGCGACTCCACATGTATCGGAGGAGACATGTGGTAGTCTGCAGCCCTCCCCGGATCAGCAGAGGGGGTGACGGCTCGGAAGAGTGGGATACTCAGCCAAAATTCGATTGGGGAGAAAAGAGGTGGGGGGGTACAAATGTACAATTGTAAATACACATACAACTGCTGTATACTGGTTCCAAATGATTGCTGTTATTGTTGTGGTTGTAGCAGGTATATAATATAGTGTGTATTTATGAAGTGGATGGTAGGTGAATATATATAGTGTATACTGCTGGTGCATAAGATAATACAGTGTCATACAGGGGGAGTATATAGCATTGCATATGGGCATGATGGGTTGTGGAATCGTGGTAAAGTATATGGAATAGTATATAAGCAATATGGCATAATATTTGGGCATAGGTTGTTTATTACTCAACCATAACATGAATGTATAGTAGTGACATACCTGTTGTGCATACATGCTTACCTCCAATTTTCTTTTTCCACGTTTTCTCCCCAATTGTGCTTGGCCAATTACCCCACTCTTCCGAGCCGCCCCGGTCGCTGGTCCAACCCCTCTGCTGATCCGGGGAGGGAGACCACATGCCTCCTCCCATACATGTGGAGTCACCAGCTGCTTCTTTTCACCTGACAGTGAGGAGAGTCGCCAGGGGGGCGTACAGCGTGGCAGGATCACACTATTCCCCCCAGTCCCCCCCCCCGAACAGGCGCCCCGACCGACCAGAGGAGGCGCTAGTGCAGCAACCAGGACACATACCCACATCCGGCTTCCCACCGGCAGACCTGAACAATTGTGTCTGTAGGGATGCCCGACCAAGCCGGAGGGGTAACACGGGGATTTGAACCGGCGATCCCCGTGTTGGTAGGCAACGGAATAGACCGCCATGCCACCCGGACGTAATTTTCTTTTTTTTCTCTGCGAGTCTGCAAGCGGTAGAAGTTGGTGTGTCCTGGAGTAAAGCTGATTCTGATTCTGATTTAAAACTCGGTTGTTTACCAACTGCAGTTCTTCTTCTTCTTTTTTAATCAAGAAGTGGCTCGAGAACTGGTGAAATTAGTGTAAAATCAGTTCTTGGACAGAAAAAAAAGATCAATATGTATGAACAGAAACAGCAGCCATACTTGCTGCGGTTAATATTTAGTGCTAAACGACAAAGACATTTGCCAAGACGATATCCTGTAAATTCAAATCTTGTGATTAAAATGTTGACTTTCAAAGGAAAGACTGACAGAAAAGAGTGACGCTAAAAGATAGAAAAGGAGAGAGAGAGAGCAAAAGAGAGAGAGGGAGTGCGAGAGGGAGACAGCGAGAGAGAGAGAGGCGGAAGATGATAGCATGAGAAAGTGTTGAGATGAACAGAAAGAGCCAGAGAGACTGATTCAGCTGTAAAATAAAGAGATGGATGGAGAGAAATGACAGCACAGTGTTTGATTACGGACCACCACGCCTTTATAACGATCTGCTGCCAAGACGAGCATATTCACACACACACACACACACACACACACACAGGTTGATTGTGTGGGCGTGTCCAGGGTGTGTGTGTGGGAGTCAGTAGTCACACCCCATTAGCCCTGCAGTCTGACAGCTTGTTTAACCTCCAACAACAAATGCAGGGAAGGGTGGAGGTCATCTCTGCTTGTTTGTCTTTTCATCGCCATAAACCTGAATACATATTGATTCGGATGTTCAAACGCTACAAGGACACAATGTGCGAAAGATGCGTAGTGCAACCGTTGTGTGGCTTTGTTAGGAACAGAGCGATACGGGATCATTGTCTCAAGTTTGTAATTAGAGGTAGGAGACTAATACACTTCTTCAATTGAGCGGCTAATGTTATATATTATTTACATCATATCCTGACGGGACGCTTAACGTTGACACTAACGTTGATGCTGCTGCACCAGAACAACAGACTTGAAGGTAGCTTGCGTCATCATATTGTAGCGAATTCGGGGGGCAGCCAGGAACCGCCGTAGCCGGGACGCGAACCCGGGTCTCCCGCACCACGGGCAACTACATTAACCAGTCGACTAAGGGGTCCGACCCGTTAGCCAATGGCTAGCGAGCGAGTCTACTCATTCATGATCGTTACACTAGCCTCCTCCTTCCGGAAGCGCGTCCTCGTGCTTCAGCATATCAGCTCCCTCACACCTCTGGGCGCACGCGCTTCCGATGGCCCCACTTCTGACACCGATGTAGCGAATTCGGGGGGCAGCCAGGACCCGCCGCAGCCGGGACGCAAACCCGGGTCTTCCGCACCACGGGCAACTACGTTAACCAGTCGACTAAAGGGCCCGCTGCATGACATTATCTGAGGATCCGGTGTCTAAATTAAAGCTAACAGTAGTTCTGTTTGGACCAATCTGCACATCTGCAAATGCCTGCTCTGTATCGTTAATTTCATTACCTAGTGCAGTGGTTAAAGAAGAATTTTCATGACCCCCGCCTCGACAAGATGGTGGCAATGTGGCCAAGTTTAACTTTATTTAAATAAAGTCAAGATCATGAACATTCCTTTCAGTTTTTTTTTCAGTAATTTCTGTTGTGCAAATAACAAACGCAAGTTCCACTTCAACTTTATCAAACCTCTTTTTGTGCCATTTGTCACTAGATTGCTCCATCAGTCCGTGTGCTTTTTCAAAAACAGAGAAAAACGAAATAAAACCTAAAAATCACTTTGCTGGAACAATAACAAAGTTCAAGCTGTGCAAAAAAAGAACAAATGCAGGTATTTGGGAAAAACGATGAGCAAGTTTATTTGTGAGAGCTCGAGTCATCACTGCAGTAGTGGCTACAATGAGCCTGTTTTGCACTGCACACCTTTTCAAAACGGGGTTGCAGGCTTGATACTGCCACTCTCAAGTCATGCTCAATGTTAAACTTAGATCTGTACTTTGTTTTAAGTGAGGCAACAGCAGAAAAGCCCATCTCACAGAGATTGAATGTGACGAAGGGAAGTAGAATGACCACAGCTCTCTGTCCTATGAATGGATACTCCCTCTCCACACCAAGCCAGAATTCACTCAGTGTCTGAGCTGTAAAGCTCAGCCACAGTGTGGAGTCAAGTGGAGTCAGATGTCATCTCGATGAACTGGTCCTCTTCTGCAGAGCTGAAATCAGCAGGTGCTGTTGCATTGAATGGAGCTGTCACCCAGTCATATTGAGCACTGTTGTTTGGGAAGTATTTTTTAAAGAATCCTCTCAGGGAAGAGATGTGCTCCTTAAGACATGAAATCACTGTGGTGGCTCCAGAATCACTGGTTTCAACAAATTGACTCAGATTCTAAAAGAAATCAACATTTCCTTGATCAAGTCGCCTGCCCCACATCTCAAGCTTTCGAGTGAATGCACTGATCTTGTCTGCCAGGTGAGGAAGGTGCTTGTCTCTGCCTTGAAACTGAAGATTTAATTCATTCAGCTTTCCAAATATATCGCTGATAAGCCAGTTTCATCAGAAATTGTTCATCACTAAACTTGCTTATAATTTCATGCATACGCTCCTCCTCCGGAAACACCTGAATTTCCTGTCTGAGCTCAAAGACTCGTGACAACACTTTACCTCGCGACAACCACCTAGCCTCACTGTGAAACAACACAGCTGATTGTTCAGCTCCCATCTCCTCACAAAGTGCAGAGAACAGCTGCACTCTTAGGGGTCTTGTTTTGATGAAATTGACCACGCTAACAACATCGGTCGAAACCTCGTTTAGGTGAGGGCTAATCTGTCTTGATGCTAGTATGACACAAGTGCGCCTGTTGTGCATTTGGCGTGACCATCTGCAAACCCTTCATTTTCCCTGCCATGGTCTGTGCACCATCCGTGCAAACGCCCACACAGTTCTCCCATTCCTGCCCATGTTCTGTCAGGTAACAGTCTCTTGACTATAGCCTGAGCCTAAAGAGCTCATCAGCTGTGGCTCTACTTGGGACATGCTTGCAAAACAGCAAATCCTAGCACAGTGACTCTGAAGTGACAAAGCAAACATAAGCAACAAACAAGCAGTCTTTATTACCGTCAGTAGCCTCGCCCACTTGTAAGGCGAAACATTTGTCTTTCAGTTTTTCAATGAGTTGTTCTTCAAGGTCGCATATACGTCTTGCAACTGTATCATTGGACAGAGGGACAGCTTTCAATTTTGTGGCACTTGTCTCATCAAACATAGTTGACACCATATCTAAAGCCGCGGGAAGTATAAGCTCCTCTGCTATTGTGTGTGGTTTCTTGCACTGGACAATTCTGTATGCGACTTTGTATGATGCCATTAGTGTTTTATTGTTTACTGATGCAGCTTTTACAAAGCAGTGTTCCTGCTGACGGCATGCACCAAGTTTTCTCTGAAAGAACTGGAGTGGCTTATTGACGTGACTGGGGTGTAATGTCTCTAATTGTCTCCTTAATTTGCTTGGTCTCACACTACCAGCTGCCAGAGTTTTAGGACATAAAATACACACAGGTCTCTCCTCATCTCCCACCACATTCACTATGAACCCAAGATCAAGATAGGCTTTGTCATATTTCCTTAACTTGGTTTTTGGTTGATTACCGTCAGTTGAGCACTTTGTCTTGTTTGTCTCAGGAGCACCTCCTGTCTTTCTTTTAGTCCCTGTCAAATATCTCTCCATTCTGTGAACCTACAGACTCGGTCTCATGAATGCACGTTTGGTTGATTGTTCTGCCGTGGGAAAGATTCCGACGTCAAAACAGTAGTTCCGCACTACACCCCCCCCCTCCCGGGTCACGGGTGCCCCCCGTCATGTCTCTGTGCCCCCCAGGGGGTTGGCGGTCCACACTTTGAGAAATGCTGACCTAGTGTAACTGTATCAACAAACAAATCTGCGTTGTCTGCAATTTTGTCTCGACTCAATTTTCACTTACTGTGTGCACTCCTTTTCCTTGCCTGGAACGACACACCCTTGCAAAATGGTTCCACTTGTTGCACAGCGTTCCTTTTGCTGGGCAGCTGTCCTTCACTCCATGAGCATTGTTCTCGCAGTTTTAGGGCATTCTTTGCCCCCCTCTGTCCTGAAGACGTTATCGGAGTGTCCTTTTGTCTTGGCGGTTGAAAACTGCTGACCGATTGAATGAACCGTCTGCTCACGTTACCGGCTCCAGACCTAGGGGATATCCGGAGGGGCAGCAAATGATACACAGGCTAAATAGCACTGTGGATCTGTGAATCAAAAAGAGAGGCACGATGAAAATATGTTGTCACTCAAGCTCGTACCAGTTTATTTCCGGTCTCAACAGTTAAATAAATTCTCCACATTGTACCATATTCATCAAAAGTAAAATAAATACAAAATAAAAAGTGCAACAATTTGTCAAATCAATTTGGTTTTTCTCATCACACAAAACATCAACATAGGCTACTGTCAAAATAGCAATTTCACAACAACAGAAATAACCAGCCTATTACCGCATCTGAACCATTTATCTATATCCACCTGCACAACTCTAATCCCATACAGAGGCTTTAATACACTATGCGTGGTCTCACGCATGCGCACACTTCCTAAGACGCAGTACCAGCAACAGGCATGAAATGGCGACAACTGAACAATTATCTGAACAGGTTAACACAGAATAGCTCCTCGTAAAATAGTAACATTAACACTTTTCTTACAACATAAACCCACATCTCCATGTATCACCAAAACATTACTATGAGATGTTTACAATCTACTATGACAGGATATCACTTTATTGGGCTAGCCTAGACTACTAGCTAGCATGGCGTTCGTTACCCTCAGCAAGTCGAGACAATTAAGTATCAACCCAAAACATAACATTCTTATCACATTTGCACTAAAACACTACGTAACACTGTCTTGACTATATCTTTTGTCTAAGACAAAATTGGGGAGTTTATAATATCTTTCTGCAGTACCTGGGAATCAAAAAGAGAGGCACGATGTAAATACACTGTCGCTCAAGCTCGCACCAGTTTATTTCCGGTTTGGCTTGAGGAAGCGTTGCTCTCTTTCGTACTGATCCCCAGGAGCGCTGCAGCGCCACCTACTGACTTGGTGGTGTAAACCCACATAGTATTCAATCTAAAAAAAATAGGGGGGGGGTTAATCTAAACGTTTAATGAAGGCGATCTCTCAATCCCTTACACTCACACGGGACACTGTTGCCACCGGCTATGGTTTTAAGTTGTGTTTGTACCATTTCATGAGACCTAGGGGTGTACTGCACCACAAAGCGACATCACTAACCGCTCGGCTAAAGGGTCAGACCCGTTAGCTAGGGGCTAACGTGTCTTATTAGTAGTTTACACTTGTAACGAGCGAATATTACATTGGTCTTGGGCATGATGTACGCTACAAAGCAATCACAGTATGATTTCAGTAACTTTCTTTCATCGTCCGTGAGTGTCCATGTGTTGTAAAGGTCTCTGCCTTTGTCTCCGACCCAGAGGAGTAGGTAGCTGCCTTTTTCCTCCTCTCCCTTGCTCTTGAACGGCCCAGAAAACATTAAGTCCACGTGAAGTTTAAATGTGCTAGTGTAAACTACTAATAAGACACGTTAGCCCCTAGCTAACGGGTCTGACCCTTTAGCCGAGCGGTTAGTGATGTCGCCTTGTGGTGCAATACACCCCGTAACGAATCCCGCACCGGGCAAGAAAATAACCGGCTACATTAGTGGCGGCGGTGGGATCCGGAAGTGCGCAGATCCTCAGAAGTCTCTTCGGAGCGCGGGAATAACAAAGCGCGAGGGCGCGCTTCCGGGAGACGGTGACGACTGTAAACTACTAATAAGACACGTTAGCCCCTAGCTAACGGGTCTGACCCTTCAGTTGAGCGGTTAGTGATGTCGCCTTGTGGTGCAGAACACCCGTATCGAATCCCGCACCGGGCAAGAAAATAACCGGTTACCCTAGCATCCCAGTCCATATGGGGCGAGGGAACGTCAGCGACGTCAATCCGTATCCTTTTAAAACCGTTTTATTCTGACACCATGTCTTGTTTTATATAAATTAGATCCAGCAGACGACGTGCTATATCTCAAAGTATTCAATTTTGTTGACGTTGTCATCTCTGAGGGCAGGAATACCGGCTCAACTAGACTCATTTCATGGAGAAAAATCACGCGTGCACTTCATCGGCGTTGCGGTAACCGGAAGAGGTTTTTTTATTCTGCGCATGCTCTTTTATACACCACAGGTCAACGCAACAGCGCCCTCTAGTGGTTACATCAGTATAAGAGCACATACACATAACCTTGGCTTAGCCAATATTGTAACAAATTTGTATCGGAGGCATACATGCTAACCACTTTGTTTTAGGGAGGCCGAATCCGCACGCACGCACACACACACACACACACACACACACACACACACACACACACAGAGAGTATATTGACACACCCCTTCGGCATGTCCTATGGACCAATTGCAAACAAGCATTCTCCAGCATCCAATAGGGATCCTTGTTACTAGTTACAACATTGCTGTTAAGAAGTCATACCAAGATATTCTATAGACGAGTTTTCCCGCCCTTACCTAGGGCGCCGGGATTTTTTACATTTTTTCCGGGGTGGGTGTATTGTTCTTCCGGTCTAAACATCCGTAGCCGGATGTAAACATGCAAGCCTAGATCTGCGATATCTTCAACAACATTAAACATTAAAAATGGACATTAGAAAATCAAATAATGGTTCAGGGACACATTGTGCGGTGCGTGGCTGTACTAATACACGGAAACGTCTGAATGAGTGGTTGGATAGAGAGCGTGTTGCCCATCGACCTGCCACAAAACGGCAACGTCCCTGCATTCCATTGTTTTCCTTCCACAGAAAACCAACAGCAGATTTCGAATCACGGATGTGGTTGAAGGCTTTGAATTTGGAGAAACCACCAAAAAACTTCTTTGTTTGTTCCCATCACTTCATTGCCAAAAAGCCAACCAAAGAAAACCCTTTCCCTGAACTGTGGCCAAAAAGCCAACCAAAGAAAACCCTTTCCCTGAACTGTGTTTGGGATACGAGTGCCCTCCCCGGAGAAAGCGATAGATAGAAAACATTCATGTAACCCTGTGGTTAAATTATAGGCCTTAGATATATTATATTGCACTATTAGATAAGAGTTTGGCCTATGTTTGTTATTTTGTTAACCTTTTGAATATGAATATATTATATTGTTGATATTGTTCTGCAAAACAGTTGTTTACCAATGTGAAATGCATTTACTTTTATTGTTGAAAACTTACCATTGTTGTGATTGGTTGGCTGTGGAGAGAATAACTTACTTTGAATGTGATTGGTTGAGAGGGCAGCGGGGAACGTCAGCGCGAGCAGACTGAACTGGGAGAGAGGGGAGGTCACTCGTCCCTTGTGTGAGCAAAACGGAGCAGTTTGATGTCGAGTTGTTTTACGCTATTTTGCGGTGAGAGAAATGTAATTGAAGTTTAGTGAACAGTGATGTGTGCGGGTGTCTGACCGAGACCCATCCCGGGAACTGTTTGTGTGGACTGGGGAGACAAACTGACTACTCGTCAGTCCCATACGTGGACCCAGCGACGTTACGGAGCGAGCTAGCCAGTCGGTGTTCGTTGCTAGCACAGCAAGACGCGCGAATGGACTGGATGCGGTAAGGGGCTCTCCCCACAGTGAGTCGGGCCGTCTTCTAGTTTAGCGAAGTAACGTTATCAGTTACAGTGTAGTGGTGTGTTCATGCGACCATCGAGGAACGCAGAAGGAGTCGTCTGTTGCCGTGTTGTGCTGCCGAGGCGAGCGCACGGTTCGACCGTGAGATGGTGCTAACGGCTAACTAGCCAGTTAGCTAGGATGGCTGCCGGCCTGACGTTCGCTGCTGCACTGCGGCGGGAAGCGCGAGACGAAGAGGAGCATTCATTCTTTGTGAGTACAAGCTGGATGTGCGGGCTTCCAAGGGGAGCGAAGAGGGCTGTTTAGGGTCCCAACGTACCCGATAAAGAAACAGGCCTGCAACCGGGGGTTGACTTTCTTTTATTTTTATTGCCGGCTTAGTTATAGGGTTGTTGAGCTGTATGCTAATGTGTTGGTCTGATTCATTTGTGTGTATATGAATGCAGATGCTTGTTAGCCATTGAGGCTTATTACTTTCATTCATTCTAATAAGTATTACTCATAATACATTTGTACATATAATTCTATGTACCCGTGTGAGTGTGGATTATTCATGTGTTTATTCCTGTGGTGTCTAGGCTACGGTAAGTGACATGTTGAGACAACCTTAAAGGGCTAGTCCACCTTTTTACTGGAAGTAACCTAGTGACACCCAGAGATGTGTAGACCATAGTATATAACCTTAAAGGGCTAATACACCATATTTTAGAGCCTTAAAGGGCTAGTCCGCCGTTTTAATATAAGTTACTCGGTGACACATTGAGGTGTCTAGAGACCATGTTAGATTGCCTTAAAGGGGTCATATGCCATATTTAAGCACCTTAAAGGGGTAGTCAACCTTTTTAGTTGGAGTTACCAGATGACACTGTAAGAAATTTACAGCCTTTAGAACATACTTTAAACACATAAGAAGCGAAGGTAGCATACTTCAATAGTTTATTGGATACCGAGTTGTATAGAGAACTCAGGATCGTTGTCCTTGACAGTTAAAAGGGATAGATAGCGCTACATTCGGATACATGACAACATTCCTAAAGGATTAACGATAAATCAGTTGTATTGTATTTTTTCCAACTAGTCCAAAGTGTATAAAGTACAAAGATGAACATAACACAGGAGAAATACAGTGTGCATAAGAGCTTGAGATTTTATACTAAGTGCAGTTGAAGATGGTATTGTATGATATTTGATTAGCATTTTATAGATATGGTTGATGTAATTGTATATACTCTTGTATTTTACTTGAGTTTTGATTAAACACTTAATCTTCCTGATGTGTCATTTTACTTCCACTAGTTCACCTCCATAATAAGGCAGTTCATAGTTCATGTTGATTTAACAACACTGTGATATTTAGAACACAACTCTAACCTTCCCTCGACAAACTCATCAACAATTTTAGGGAGCATGTGGGCAAAGTAGAATAAACACACACTGCACACCAGTTTTGCACTGTATATTTTGTATTATTGTGGGTATATATTTGGTACTGTCATCGCACTGTCCTGTCGTATTTTGGACTGTCATTGTCTGTCTGATTCTGATTCTGACCAGCTTGTTTGTTGTCTCTGCTAATTAGCTCCATACCATCATAATGTTATTAGGCTGGACACCACAGTTTTTAAGTATGAAAGACATGGCTAAACATGGCTAACGTTGTTCCCTCAGCCAAAACAATAGTTCGCTCATACTAATCAACTCTGCGTAGCCTTCCGTAGCTCGCGCGAGCGTCTAGAATATGGATGGGTCCTTACCTAAAGAAGGTATTAAAAAATACAGTGAAGACATAGCTACCTACCTTCCACATGGCCGCAGCTGCATGGCTACATGATCGCCCTGGTCCAGCTACACAACTGCAGCCCGCAGTCTCCATGTCTCCTGCCTCCGTCACCACCACCCATGCAATGTGCCAGGAATCGTTGAGACACTGGCTGGGTTCGACATTTGCCTTCAGATACATGTAACGGGGGCAGTCCTATGCTGTTCTCTGCTGGTCAGCCTGCTGCACGCCCGTCACTTCCATCATCAGCTCTGCGTTGTGTTCTATTTTCGGTGGGGTCCCAGGTGTTATGGGGGGCCCTCAGTCTCTCATCATCATCATCATCATCATAATCAAGGAAGGAGGGGGGACACACAGGACTCTATTTGGCTCACCTTGCCATTTATTTTGGTTTCAAACCCTTCGACAACCGTCCAGTCCTCCAGCGGGAGCGGTGTTTCTTACGGACGTGGGGGTCGAAGTTCAACCACTGCCCGGACTCCACTCGTGTGCGTTAGAAGTAGAAACCGTCCACGGGACTCCGATGTAAGAAAGGATAAACAAGTATTTTATCCCACAGCTTGCAGTATCTTCTTACAGGGATACTCAAGGTTACGTTCTCCTCAACCCGCAAAACTGTCCCACGGTAAGAAACACGCGTGGCTCGGCTCGATTGCTGCTTGAGACTCCTCCCACAAAACAAAAATGGCCTCTCCCGCGTTCCGCCTTCCGTGTACCCATAAGACCTCTCTCTTAAAACGACAGTACACGTATATGACGGTCGTTGTAAAACACATAAAAGTAAATAATGACATAAAATAAAATGTAGTAAACACAAATAACAGCACACAGACAGGATTTGGTGATATTTCATACTCAAACAAAATAAAATAAAAACATTAATTTTAACCTGGTTACATTCACCCCTCCTGAAATTCACCAACATCCTGACAGCAGGATAAAAAGAGAAAGAGGAAAGGAAAAGCCCATCACTGACTACTGGCACAAGTGAAAAGAAGGACCTAGTCCTCCAGTCAACTTAGGAGCTACCTCGGTTACGAGGTCCAGAAAATAATGAGGTTGATCAAGTCTCAGAATTCCCTTAGATCAATGTGACGCCTAATACGCCACACCATGCACTTGGCCCAAAACAACCCTGTCTGATAGACACCTAATAACTCACATTAAACTAGTTTGAATGACTCCAACCTCCATCAAAGTTCAAACCCTCACACTCCGTAGAAATGGCATCTGAGCCATAGTTTCTATTAACCTGTTCACTGACCTCACCACCCTCCCTGTGCGTGTCCTAACCCGACCATCGCTCTCTACTTGTGTGCGTGAGACAGTGCGAGCTGCAACATCTGTATCGAGTGAGGGTGGTGCCCCTGTGTGCGAATCAGTGTGAGATATAACACCTACATCGAGTGAGTGTGATGCCTCTATGTGTGGTGCATGTGTGTTGTGTGGTGCGTGTGTGTTGGGTGGAGACTGAGCAGTGGCCCCCACAGGACTGACTACCAGACTAGACGGAATGAACTCTTCCGCTTCTGCCCACTCAGATCTAGGTGAGTCTCCAAGTGATGAGACTGCTAGCCCCACTGCATCCCCTGAGACCGTCAGGCCATCTGCACTGTCCTCCTCATTGGACCCTGCGCAGTCAAGCAACTGACTGGTTGTACTGGACTCCTCACCCTGATCTAACTCAGGGAGGGGCAAGAAGTTGACCTCCAACAAACGGTTCCTGTGCACCACCCTGGTGTGCCCCTCTGCATCCTGAATCTTGTAGACATGGATATTGGGGTTGACACCGACAACCGTGTACACTCCGTTCTCCCATTTGTCAGCCAACTTTCTCTTCCCTCGCTCACTCTGGTTCGCAACCAAAACACGATCCCCGACAGACAGGACAGTGCCCTTGGCATGTCTGTTGTACTGTCGCGCCTGATGCTGCTGCTCAGCCGTGGAGTGCTTCTGAGCGATCTCCATTGCACTCCTTAGACAGGAAAGCAGAGACTGAGCATAAGAGTCATAATCAACAACGTGAGGGTCATGCAAAACCTGCCTGAACATAACATCCACCGGCAGTCTTGGGACACGCCCATACATCAGGAAGAAAGGCGCGTAACCCGTGGTCTCGTGAACAGTGGCATTGTACGCGAGCGTGAGAGAATGGATCTGCTGAGGCCACTGTTGCTTCTGCTGAAGCGGAAGGGAACGGAGCATATTCCCCATCGTGCGATTAAACCGCTCTGTCCCGCCATTACCCATAGGATGGTAGGCCGTCGTGTGGGACTTCGCTACACCCGCCAACCTGAGAAGCTCTGCAATCAGGTTGCTCTCAAAGTTTGTGCCCTGGTCAGAATGTATTCTCTCCGGAAACCCGTAAACACAGAATACATGATCCCAGAGTTTCTTGGCGACCTGCTTCGCTGTCTGATTGGCGCAGGGGAATGCGTGAGCAAGCTTAGTGAAGTGGTCAGTAACCACTAGGACATCGACCGACCGCTGCTTACTGTCCTCAGCGGACCAGAAATCCATACACACAAGCTGCATCGGTGCGGAGGTTTTAATGCTCTCCAGGGGCGCGCAAGCAGCTGGCTCTGGGGTCTTCCCAAACACACATCTCCGACAGCATCTGACATATGCTCTGATATCCCTCTCCATGTCAGGCCAATAAAAACGCTGCCTTGCAAGAGAGAGAGTACGGTCCTGGCCCTGATGACCAGCGTGATCGTGGATGCCAGACAGTGCCTTGTCTTTCAGACTCAGAGGTAAAACATACTGAGACCTCCTCTGCTTGGACACTGGGTCCTTTGTCACCCTGTACAAGACACCATCATTGACTTCCAACTTCTCCCACTGTTTCAGCAGCCTGAGGACCTTCTGGTCAGCACCATGCCTCTCACGCCTCGATGGCCGCTTCCGAACAGCGATAAAGGGCAACACCTTGGAGATGCAGGGGTCCTGCTCCTGACTCAACCTGAGCTCCTCGGTGGATAACATTGGCAGTGTATCCTGACCACCCGACAGATGCTGAACGTGCTGGACCAAACTGAGTGCTGTGAATACTGATGCATCAGGCCAGTCACATTTGGCTTGACAAAAAGCCCTGACCTCAGCTGCATCACAAGCAAACCCAGATCGCGCACTACTCAGTGTTTGGGACTGGCAACTGAGTCTGAAAACATCCTGCACAGAGTCCCCCTCAACCCCGTCGGCTTCCTGAACAAGGGCCGGGTAGGGCTCCCTAAGTAGCCTCTGACTGACGGGCTTGGAAAAAGGGTCGCGACTCAATGCATCCGCCACCACGTTTTTCTTCCCTGGCAGGTGTTTGAGATCGAAGGTGTAAGACGCCAACTTAGACACCCAGCGGATCTCACACGCGTCAAGCTTCGGCTTCGTTAGGAGATAAGTCAGCGGATTATTATCTGTCCAAACGGTGAAGCTTTGACCCTTCAGCCAGTGGCTGAACTTTTCACAAACACTCCACTTCAGCGCCATGAACTCCAGTCTATGAGCTGGATACTTCCGCTGTGAGGCACTGAGGGACTTGCTTGCAAAACCAACAGGTCTGGCCTTGGACTCTCCTCGGGGCACTTGAGACAGCACCGCGCCGAGTCCGTCCAAAGACGCATCGACCGACAAAATGAAAGGCACCTCAAAGTCTGGATGGGCAAGCACCACACACTCCAGTAACATCGTCTTCAACAGATCAAATGCTTCCCCACATTCCACCGTCCAGTCTGCGGAGGTAAGCTTACGGAAGCTGCCATGGGGCTTCTTATCCTTAGCCGACCTCCCCCTCCTCTTTTGTCCAGCTGTAAGGGCGAACAGGGGCTTAGCCACGGAGGAGCAGTTCGGGAGGAAATGCTGGTAGTAAAATACCATACCAAGGAAAGATTTGATCCTACGAACAGAAGGCGTGCACCCATCACCTTCCATGAGATCCTGCACTGTCATGTTGGAGATGACCTCTACTTTGGAGGGATCGACAGACACACCTCCGCCATCAACCACGTGGCCCAAAAACCGCACCCGCTTCTGCAGCAGATGACACTTCTTCGGAGCCAGTTTCAAGTTGTTCTCCCTCAACCTCTGAAACACAGTGCGGAGCCTCGACAGAGCCTCAACCTCTGACGGCGCGAAGACAAGAAGATCATCAAGATAGCACAAAAGCTTCGTGAAGTTCAGATCCCCAAAGATCCCAATCATCATTCTCATGAAGGCTGCAGGGCTATTACAAAGGCCCTGTGGCATGCGATTGTATTCATGCAACCCAAGGGGAGTCGTGAAAGCAGTGTACTTCTTGTCATCTTCATGCATTGGGATGTTGAAGAAGCCAGAGGTGAGGTCCATCGTACTAAAGAGGCAGTTACCACCCAGCGCGGCAAGACAGTCCGACTGGTGTGGCAAGGGATGAGCGTCTTTCAAGGTCCGAGCATTCAGCCATCTGAAATCAGTGCAGATCCGAAGCCCGCCATCCTTCTTCCATACCATAACCAGCGGTGAAGCGTATGCGCTCGAGGACTTCCGGATAATCCCTTTCTCCTCCATATCAGTGAGAACCTGTCTCAACTTCTGATAGTGGGCTGGGGGAACCCTCCTGTAGGGCAAGCGAAAGGGGCGCTCATCCACCAGATGGATGCGATGTGTGTATCCTGTGACCTCGCCACAGTCCAGAGAGTCCCTGGAGAAGATGTCATGGTACTCGGTGAGCAGCTGAGTGAGCTGGGACTTGCATGCCTCACTAACCTGACAGGAGCTGAGGTCAATGTCACTGAGTCCGAGCTCTGACAAACTCCTAGCCGGCTGGACAGGGGGACAGGCACTATCTGTGGCGTTGGACTCATGCCTCCCTGCAACTGATTGCAGTCCCTGGAAAACATTAAAGTCCTCAATCGCCAAGCATGGAAACACATCAGCCAACTTGCAGTTCCTTTTCAGTGTGATGGCTTTGTCAGATGGATTGACAACAGTCATGGGTACCCACCTATCACCCCAGAGCGGTGTGACAAGTCGACCTACGAGGACACTGCGTGGCATGGCCTTGGAGTCTGTCGGCTCCACAACAACAGTGCTTCCAGCTGACATAGGCACCTTAGCAGGAAGTCTGCCCCAGACTAAGTGCTCGTGCCTCGGTAAGAGTGTCACGGCCTGGGTGAGCTTAACAGTACCTATCTTCTCAGGAACTGCACCACCCCTCCAGCGCTCTACATTCGTGAACATGGACAAGAACTGTTCAACGTCAGGACTAGACGGATGTTCCTGTCTGGACGCGATGTCCCAGTACTCAGTACCACTCTTGAGTACATGGGCCACATGTTTAATGACGTTTGTGCCGACTATCAGATCATCATGCTGACCGGGCACGACCAGAGTGGGTATGACAAAGGAAACACCATAAAGCTGCATGTTGAGGTCATAAAAACCATCAGGCCTAGTCTCCAGACCACCGCAGCCAATCAAGACAATGTTCTCTTCAGGCTGCTGCTTCTCAGGTAAAACACCCCCAGAGCGGAGCTTCTCTACTGCATTTTCACTGATACTGCATGACATAGAGCCAGTATCCAACATGCCATTAAGCTGCACACTCTGGTTGATAAGAACAGGAGCATAGAACAAGTCACTGAAAGCCTGAATCCTCTGTGTCGCCTGAATGACCATACGCGAACCCTGAGGTGCTTTGGCACACTTGTCTTCATACAAGTGAGCCAGGTCGGAGACATCAGTGAGGGATACATCTACATTACCCACACCATCCCTCTCTAGGTGTGGGTTTAGTAGTTTAACGGACGAGACTGACGACCAGCTCTTCCACCAGGCTGAGAACGGAGCTGGTTGGGCGGCTGAGGGTGAGGACAGTCCCTCTTCCAATGACCAGGAGACAAACAGTTTATACATCGGTTCTCCCGGCTGCAGTGGGAAAATGTGGAGTGATCCGGAGACTTACAAACCCTGCACAACCTCTGCGGTGCGTCTGACACCTGCCCTGCGGCGCTAGCTGGCGGTTGAGTCTGCGTCGGTGTCCGGACTGCAGCGCTAACTGGAACCTGAGTCTGCATTTTGACCAAACGGTCTAGCAAGCTCACCAAACTCCTCATATAATCATCACCGCCAGAGACAGGTGCAGGAGACGGTGTAGGAGACCTTGCACAAAATGGTATAGGAGATGACGCATGAGCCGGGACGGGAGATAGCACCACCGGCACGGTCGTGTTCAAGTCGGGAGCCATGTCGACTACAGGGACATGAACCTGTGAATGGAACCTACGCTCTACCGCGCCTGCTTCACGTTGTCCACCTGCAGCAACACGGGACTTCCTCTCCAGCATGTGCTCATCAAGCCTCTCCTGGATCTCGCTAGCAGACCATTTCCCTGCGGACTTGAACTTAAAAACATTGGCAAGAGACTGATCTGGACAGTGTTTGATAAACATCATGCTTACCTCGTGGCTTGGCTCTTCAATACTACGGCCCTGCCACTTCAAGCATTCGTCAGCCACCTCCACTGTCTTATTAAGCCTAATCCAATACTCCATAGCGTCCTCACCTGGCTTGGGCAGCGTACTGTAAAAGTCCGCCAGGGGCATGCTCGAGTATGTGAAGTCACTAAAGTGTTGCTTCAGTACATCAAAAATAATGTGGGGGTTCGCTATGTGGTCGACAGATGTGTTGCGCAGCTTTATCCTCACCACGTCCCCTGCTTTCCCCATAAGCTTAGCTAGAATCTCATGTGACTGCTCACTAACTGGAATGGCTCGCTTCCTCAAATACAAAGTCATAAGGCTCTCCCACTCATGAACTGTAAACTTATCAGAGCTATCGCCCCTGAAAATAGGAGGCTCCCTAGCGTCTGTCTGCATTACTACTCTAACACTAGGAGCTGTCTCCGAACACGGTTCAGCAGACCTAGCACTGTCTGTGTGTGTGTTTCTAAGCATTTGTGTTTCCTGCAGCTTAGCAGTGATTGACTCTCCTATCTTCTCTGCTAACCGAGTAATGAGCATGGCTAACTCACCCACTGGCTGCTCGCTGTTACCCAGCACAGCCCCTTCGCTGATAACTGGCCTGGCCCATTCTACGTAGCGTGTGGAGGTGAACTGAGGAGTGCCAAATGTGGTCGGGTCTCTAGGTCCTGGTGCTCTGGTGTCTGGTTCCCCGCCCTCTAAGAGCTGCCCGAAACTCCTACCTACACCTAGCCGTAAACCCCCACCCACATCTAACTGGTACCCCCTCTCCATAGCACACTGGCGATCCAAAAGATCCTGATCAGCAATGTTACCCCCACCTACGTACGAACCACCCTCTGCCATGTTCCTACCTCTAACACTCAGATAAAATAAAAAATAAAATAAAAAAGTGAAAAGCTCAATTCATTTAAATAATTGAATCTAGAAATCACTAAGAGATTGAAACAATCACACACAATCAACAAATTCACCAATAGATTAATCACATATGCACATATCCAGTAGTTTAGATCAATAGATTATTCACACGAGTCCTTCAATCACATCAACATTAACCTTTTTTTTTTTCGTGTGTTTTTCTTCCTTCAGTATATACAAATGTCCTGTTCACAAGCCCAGTCCATGGTAACCACAGCTATGACTGTTCAGTGTCCACACAGCTCAACTCCAGTCCACTGTAACATGAGTGTACAGTCTATAGAAATACCTGAGGACGTCTGGGGCTTGATGACGACAGCAGCCTCCCGCGGCGAGCAACTGATGTCACTCTCAGAATCCAGGAGGGTCACGGCACCAATGTAACGGGGGCAGTCCTATGCTGTTCTCTGCTGGTCAGCCTGCTGCACGCCCGTCACTTCCATCATCAGCTCTGCGTTGTGTTCTATTTTCGGTGGGGTCCCAGGTGTTATGGGGGGCCCTCAGTCTCTCATCATCATCATCATCATCATAATCAAGGAAGGAGGGGGGACACACAGGACTCTATTTGGCTCACCTTGCCATTTATTTTGGTTTCAAACCCTTCGACAACCGTCCAGTCCTCCAGCGGGAGCGGTGTTTCTTACGGACGTGGGGGTCGAAGTTCAACCACTGCCCGGACTCCACTCGTGTGCGTTAGAAGTAGAAACCGTCCACGGGACTCCGATGTAAGAAAGGATAAACAAGTATTTTATCCCACAGCTTGCAGTATCTTCTTACAGGGATACTCAAGGTTACGTTCTCCTCAACCCGCAAAACTGTCCCACGGTAAGAAACACGCGTGGCTCGGCTCGATTGCTGCTTGAGACTCCTCCCACAAAACAAAAATGGCCTCTCCCGCGTTCCGCCTTCCGTGTACCCATAAGACCTCTCTCTTAAAACGACAGTACACGTATATGACGGTCGTTGTAAAACACATAAAAGTAAATAATGACATAAAATAAAATGTAGTAAACACAAATAACAGCACACAGACAGGATTTGGTGATATTTCATACTCAAACAAAATAAAATAAAAACATTAATTTTAACCTGGTTACATACACAAAGCTGTCATGTTTGTATATAAGCACACAACCAACTTTGTTGCTGTGGAGATATTGGTAGGCTTCTGAAGTTTTTAGATTTTCCATTGCGTTACCGTCTATCGCCACTGAGTCCACGAAGTAAGAACAAATCTTGCTGTATGTGATGCTGGGCCATTTTGTCATATTAGCCTCCCAGGTGTGTATTATCCTCCAGGGTGTGTATCATCCTCCCAGGGGTGTATTATCCTCCAGGGTGTGGGATTGTCACAACGCCTTCCCTTGACAGAGAAGTCGGTGAATGTTCCCATTTCACTTGCACTCCGGTAAAAACAGTAATGCAGAAATAAAAACACGGGGCTAGCAACAACTTTTGATCGCTAACGAGTAACTCGTTACACCGGAAAAGAAAAGCGTAGGGCGGCCCGAATGCGCAAATGGACCGGAAGTTCCGCGTAAAGTTGTCTATATGAATATTACAACACGCGCGCGCGTAACTGAGTCTATGAATAATCTCATTCATCCATGTATGTAACAGAGTCCGGTAATAAAAATATATTAGTGCTGCAATGCCAAATAGAGCCACAGGGTGGCTCTTCCTTTTGTTTTGTTGTGACGCACTAGAGTACAGCCGTTCTCAGCGCTGCTTCGACCGACGTCCGCAAGAACGAACTCTCACCCTAATAGTTGGTGCAGGTTATGATTTTTATGTTTTACTGTTCATGTATGATTTGTGAACATAGTGCCGTGGAGACCTGGCATTTTATAGTCGATGTATGTACAACAGAATACAGTAGCAGTGTGGAAATCCCAATCTCGTCTTTCGATTCTCTGAGCTAATCAACTACGCTCTTGCTAACTCAGCCACATGCTGCTAGCTCTCTCCACCTACACCAGCACAACGTTACAAATGGCGCCCGAACTGGGACTCGACTGCCTTGTCTCTGTAACCGGTTATTTTTTTGCCCGGTGCGGGATTCGATACGGGGTGTACTGCACCACAAGGCGACATCACTAACCGCTCGGCTGAAGGGTCAGACCCGTTAGCTAGGGACTAACGTGTCTTATTAGTAGTTTACATCTCTATTACTACAGTCTCCTCCACTGTGGCAAGGCTGTCCATGGAAGGCAGAAAACAGTGGACCAATTCAGGCCCTCTCACTAACATAGTGAAGTTTCCAAGCTGGCAAGGGCCAGGAGCACCTTGTCTACATCATAGATCGTGTCTGTGAGGAAAGGAAAGGAGTTCAGTATATGTAGGTCCTCTCTTCTCTCAGAGCCAGGGCGATGGTGGACAGCTTCTTGATGCTGTTCAAGCGTAGCTTGCAGAGTTAGCGGTCGTTAGTGACCTGGGTGACACTCCGGGTGTTTTAAAATGAACCCCACTAACTTGAATGACAAGACGTCGTCATGCTAACTATGTTGCTGGTGACCTTGTTAGAGTAAGGTCCCATCTTAGGTCTGATGCACAGTGTAACTTTACAGCTAAACTGGCACCCCTGTTCACAGGCTATTCAGTGTCAGTCAGAAGCTGGGGGACGTTAACTATAGGCTGACTAGGCTGGACACTGGTGTGGCTGCTGGAATCTTTCATGTAGTGAATTTGCAACCTTTCCACGCTTGGGATTCAAATTCCTCTGGCAAGCGCACGGTTCCCGTGACTGCAGGGCAGAGCAACCCTGAGGCCTTGGACAATGATGTACTCATCGAGACCGACAGCCACACTTACCTCCCTGATGCGGACTATGACATGCCGAAGGGGTACTGACCCAGTGCTGGTCATGGACTGAGTCTGGGAACTACTCAACTAAGACGGTGTCCAACCCAAACCCAGATTGTGTGGGACGATGACCTTAGACCAAGACACTGCTCCAGAATTACATATGTTTGGTTAGGCAATAGATGGACAAACTCTTAGCATACGGACAGACTTGACAGTTAGGCAATAGTTAGACAATACACCAGCTCAACATTACAACACACACACACACACCATCTATTTGAATCATCAGGTGAAGTGTCCACCATGTTGAAGGGTGTCCTAAGGGTCTGCACCGATGCCGTCTTACCAAACGATGATGACTGCTTAACCGACACTAAAAGCTGAAGAATGGAGGAAACATCTTTCAAGTGTGTGTTTTTTAACTGACCTTCATGGTATAAGCAAATGGGTATATGTATAAAAATTGTTTAAAAAGAGCAGCCGAGATAACAGTGCAGAGCAATTGTTGTGATGACGAATTTACAGGGGTCATTAAAAAAACTAACTAAACTAACTAGCTAGTTAATAAAGTTCAGGACAAAATGTGGGTGTTGTAACAACAGGATAGGTTACTTTCAAGCCGTTTGTAAATCCTATCCTTGCAAAGTGTGTCTACATCATCACACTTGGTAAACTCTGGATTACTCTGAAACGTTGGGAACAAAATCATCATCATTACTGGGCATGAAATTAAATAAAAACAGCAATCAGCCATACCATGTGGTTTTTATTGCAGGGTGTGACTGACAGGACACAGCTGTCTTTCCATTATCCCCTGCCTAGTTTTTGCTGCCCTTTATCATTTACTGGACTTGCCACAGATCGAGTACATATATCACATTTGATTAACTGAAATTAACTGAAATATGCACACACACATGGGCGTCAGCTGCGGCTGCAGAGGAGTTTGACCAGCCACAATATTCCCCCCACGCCCCGGCAAAAAATAAAAAATAAACATGCAAAGCCTAAACCAAATCAAAAAAATTAGTGGTAAGCCGAATATCTTAAGAATTTTCTTAAGCGTTGTTGTGTTACCGATCATCAAATAAAATAAAGCAAGGACATGTGTGATTTAAACTGTGTGACTATAACCCGTGTCTTTACCAACGCTGTAGACTGCTTACACCTTTCACTTACACCTGTCAGAATCTGAGATTCAGATAATTCCCCCTTGTAAAAGATGCATGTTGTGTAGACCTTGTCTCGTTGGTCGAGCGTTTCCAAGATGGCGCCCGAGTGAAACGGCTTTCCTAGAGAGGCTTTGGTCAGAATCTGGAGTCTTATTTTCTCAAATGAATTTGGCAAACAGCCACGAACACTGCTGTAAATGCTAAATATTGTAACAGCCACGAATGACTAGACTCGCTAGCCCTTGGCTAACGGGTCGGACCCTTCAGTTCACTGGCTAGCGCAGTCACCCCATCGTGCGGGCGACTCGGGTTCGCGTCCCGGCTGCGGCGGATTCCCGGCTGCCCCCCGAATTCGCTACATTCTTCTGACACCAGTGTAATGTTTCACTTACAAAAACGGAGACAAAACTTGGTTTCCCGCACAAATCGGTTAATTAAACCTCTCGTACCGCGTCGATAAAACACACAAGAGATGATCGACATCTAGCTAGCTCAAGAGCAAACAGCAAAAGTACATTTACAAAAAAAAAAAAACTACCCCTGCTCCACGGGCACGCGCCCGACATAACATGCATTCCCGTGATTGGCAAGAGCAGGGAGATGATAGACCGACTCCGCTAATCCAGAAGCCCCAACTGTACAGGGTCGCTACAGTATCAACACATTTGTAAAACAGGTTAAGTATAACCAACTCCTGAGAAAACACGTCTCTCTAGCTCCGGAAAGAGCCAAGTTATGTGTGGACCACACACAAGAGAATTTAGTAACTTGCAACTTTAGTTTGCATATAGAAAATAATGCACATGAAACACATTAATATGAACAATAATACCGGGGCCCAAAAGAAATTTGTCCTTAGTGGTATCAATGTCCTTGTTTGAGATCTCTCCACCTGTTCGAGTGATTTCCAAGTCAATGTCTAGTCAAGGTCAATCTTGTCGAGTTCTGATCAGCGTTGATCTGACCTGTCAAGAGTCCGGTAAATCAAGAGTGCACTCTTCATATGTGTTCGCGTTGGTACCAGTTATGTGACTGGCACGATCCTTCAACCGAGCAGATAGTTCATCCACCGTGTCAGTGGCAATGTAGATCCGGGTTCCTGGGAATCAAACTGGGTGGCTCGCCATCAACTGGAATCTCTGCACCGTCCTCACGGATCTTCTCACTCAATAAAAGACCTGACCTGCATTTACGATAGTCTCTGTTCTTATTTTCTTTAGGACTAATCTCCCTCCTATGTTTCTCTTTTTTTGTACATCACACCAGATCATAAAATCAACGAAGCTCTGCTAAGTACAAATACTTCACATATTGAAAATTATTCTCTAGTTCAAATTCCAAATCCTCAACTTATTTTGGAATTTTGTTCTCACCAAAGTTCGTTTTTCACAATTTCTTATCAAAAATACTAGACAAATCATTTAATCATCAAACAATGTGAGTAATGGTCTCCATAGTCGAGGAAATTCCCATTCTCTCTCTCTCTCTCTCTCTCTCTCTCTCTCTCTCTCTCTCTCTCTCTCAGTAACATGGATGAAACTTGTTCTTTAAACATCAAAACAGTTTCCCTTCAGACACTTAAACATTCACAGAATCACAGTAAAATGCAAGAACGGCTTGGCATGGAAGTAGCTTCTTTGCTAACAACAAAATGTAACTGGGAAGCTAGCTTAGCTTACTGGGGCATGTCAGCTAGCTTTAGCTTACCGAGGCACGTGACGTGCAACTAATAATTAGGATGAACGGCACTTCTGTCGATCTCGGGGCTGCTGCAGGGAGACTGTTCGACTTCAATACCTTTCTACTGTTTCCCGGCTTTTTCGCAAGTTCAAGGCTGTAAACGAGGTAACTAGTCGTATCTCAACATGGCGACTCATCCAGGAGGAATTCTTTTTTAACAAAACTTTAAATCCAATTCAAAACATCACAAAGACAACATAAACAAAAAAAATTAAACAATAGGGTAGGGGACAATGAAAAAAATTAAATACATATGTTCAAGGCATCGTATATTTTCAAAGTCTCATCAGCTTTTTTGTTTTTAACATTTTGCAGAGATTCAAAATTAGTAAAGTTTCATATCTTTTACTTGACCATCTGCATTTGTGAATGTAAAATTTACCATATAAAAAGATTTAGCAAATAAAAAATACTCTCCTTGTTTTTTCATAAAAAATAAAATATCCTCTTTATTCAAATGAACTTTAATACCACCTATTCTTTCAAACATATGTTCAACCTCAGGCCAAAAAAATTTCACACATATACATTCATGAAATAAGTGTGAAACTGTTTCAGCATAATCACAAAAAAACAAAACAAAACACACATACATCAATGTCAAGTTTGTATTTTTTAAGTGCATGGTTTATTGGATAAGCAAGCTGAATTCTTTTCAAATATACATCTTTAACTTTGTTGTTGACACAAAACTTATCATTAAAGGTCCATACTACATCCCAGTCAATGTTTTCAAATTGAGAATTCCAAAAATGTTCTGCGTAAGGAATTGTATAATTAATATATCTTTTATTACATTTTTCCTTTAATGTCCATACCATTTAACATAATCTTCACAGTAAAGGTATGCATTTCATCATATTGAAATTCAAATTTTTTGCCATTAAAAACAATGTGCAGGCACATGTTAAAAAATAAATAAGGGCTGCGGCTTCGCCAAACACTGCAAGACAGACAGACAAACGATATACACAGATGAAAGCCAAAAGCTAAAAATAAGTTTAAAAAAAGAGCACGAGTACAAAATATTCAAAAATATCCACAGACATTCAGTGGGTAGCCAGGTTCAGGTGGGAAATAGCTTGGGGAAAGAAGCTGTTTTTGAGTCTGGTAGTGCGGACTCAGGCTCCTGTAGCGCCTCCAAGAGAGCAGGGGGGAGAACAGTCCATGGTTGGAGTGGGTGGGAGCTCTGCTGATGTTGAGACCCCTTCGAAGGCAGCGTTTGTGATAAATGTCTTTTATAGCTGGGAGTTGGGTACTGGTGATATGCTGGGCCGCCTTGACCACCCGCTGCAGAGATCACTGGTTTGATATAATCTTACCAAGCCTGAAGGAATGGCATCACAAACTATCGCAAACTCCCTAGGAGTGACCGGAACTCCCTATTTCCATAAAAATTCTGTATATGTGAGAAAGTGTCCATTTCATTAAGTAAATGTGTCACCCACAACACGCTATTATTAATCCAGTGGTCAAAAAACAAAGATTTGTATTTGAACACAATGAGCTTGTTATTCCAAATCAATTGTTCAAGGGGCGAGAAATTATGTTTGTAAATGAGAAGCCAGGATAAGAGGGCCTGCCTATGGAAATTGGATAACATGACATGGATTTTGTTTATATCGAAGTCGCATGTAAAGAAATACAAGGAAGCGTGTGTGGGCCCTGTGATGGCCTGGCGGCCTGTCCAGGGAGTCTCCCCGCCTGCCGCCCAATGACTGCTGGAATAGGCTCCAGCATCCCCGCGACCCTGAGAGCAGGATAAGCGGTTCAGATAATGGATGGATGGATTTAAGAAGGAATTCTATCCCACCAACTTTTTCAAAAATGATATTTGGGATGAGGTACCAAAGCCCGTTTTTGTTTAAGATGTAATTCTTTACCCAGGTTACCTTAAATATTGTGTTGGATGAGTCAAAATCAAGCATATTCAATCATGTTTATTAGGATTGCATAACACTTTTCTGTTAAGATAATGCATCTCATTTTCCAAATAAACTTAAGAGGCTGTCAACTTTCTTGACAAAAGATTTTAGAGCCTCCAACACCAAACAGAATAAACCAAGCAAGATAAACCTTCAGTTTTAGATAAAAGAATGAATTACCTCTGAGTGACAAATCTCTCATCAACCACATATTAACTTTATTTTGCATTTTATCTATTAGGGGAATTAAATTTAAGTTTGTTCTTGCTGTTTGATTTTTGCAGATCTTAATGCCCCGGTATGAAACTTGTTCCTCAATTGGAACGCCTACTACATTTAACTGACTGGGTTTTTCTTTCAGTGCAAAGAGTTCAGATTTTCTTTTTTTTATATATATATATATATATATTTAAGGTCAGACCTGATACCTTAGAAAAAACAGCAAGGCAATATATAGCTTCTTTTTTTTTTAAACTCGCCCTCACTTCTTAGAAAAATTGTGATATCATCTGCTAGCTGGGTACATTTGATCTCTGTATCTGATATTTTTATTCCTTTGAAAGGGTCGTTAATTTGTCATCAACTGGGTAACAAAAAAAGGGGGGGGTCACGGAATCTCCTTGTTTTATACCTTTGGAGATCTTAAATCTAGGGGCAGTGCCAAAAGACAATTTAACTGTACCAAAATAGGGTCAAAAAAAATTTGCATCATACATAAAATTGTGACTGACAGAATCAAAGGCTTTATAAAAGTCTACAAATAAAATATACTAATTAAACAAATATTATGACTGATTTGCCTCTTTCGCATAACCTGAGTGCAGCCTTTGATACCATCTCACATAACATCCTTCTACAGAGATTAGCTTCCATTGGAATAACTGGCACCCCCCCCCCCCCAACTGGTTTATCATATCTCTCTGGCCACACTCAGTTTGTCCAACGTAAAAATTTGAGATCACAGTCCTTTTCTGTTACTACCGGTGTTCCCCAGGGCTCTGTATTGGGACCCCACCTATTTATTACTTACCTACCCATTACCTCTTGGCCACATTTTCAGGAAATTTGGCATTCAATTTCAGTACTACGCAGATGACACCCAGCTTTTTCTATCCACCAAGCCTACCTCCACTCTTCCACCCACTTCCCTCTGATTGCTTAATTGAAATTAAATCCTGGTTGTCATACCTCTTCCTCAAACTTAGTAATAAAATCGAGGTCCTCCTAGTAGGTAGTAAATCTACTTTGGCTACACCTGATAGTCCCCCCCCCAAACTATTGACAATTCTATAGGTTAAGCGTCTGGGTGTCATCTTGGACAGCACATTATCTTTTGAAGCTCACATCAACAATGTTACTCAGTCTGCATACTTCCTCCTATGCAATATTCATCGTCTTCGACCGTCACTTACACCTAACAGCACCGCCATACTCATTCACACCCTGGTTACATCCCGTATTGACTACTGCAATTCTATCCTCTTTGGTCTTCACCTCAAGTGTCTTCATAAACTTCAATTGGTCCAGAATTCAGCTGCCCGTATCATTACCAGAACTCCTTCCATAGATAAGTCCTGTTCTTCAGCAGCTCCATTGGCTCCCTGTTAAATACCGTACTGACTTCAAGATACTGGTTCTCACCTTTAAAGGCCCTTAATAACCTAGCTCCTTCATATCTTTCTGAACTCCATATCCACACACACCCCCGCACTCAGATCTTCTTCTGCTCTCCAACTCACACCATCGGCCCGCTTGACTACCATGGGGTCTAGAGCCTTCAGTCATTCTGCCTCCCGGCTATGGAACCCTCTCCTACAAGACATTTGCAACATTGACTCTCTTTCAACCTTCAAATCCCATCTCAAAACATACCTTTTCAAACTGGCATATTCAGTTTGATCCACGCTTCAATGAGTTTTGTGCAGATGATGATTTTATACTTATCTGTTGTATTAGCTTTTTAGTGTCTACCCTGCTTTGTTTTGATTTTATGCTGTCTGATAGAGGGCTGCTTGTTTGTTTTGTTTTTTAACTGTGTTCTGTAAGGTGTCCTTGAGTGCTCTGAAAGGCGCCCACAAATAAAATTCAGTATTATTATAAAACCAGACTAGCAATCATCTATAATTGTCTCTAGACAAGGCCTTAGCCTCTGAACAAAATTAAGTGCCAATAAATTTGCATTATTGTTAATCAGGGTTATTCGTCTCTAATTATCAAGAATTAAACACTATTAGGTTTGGGTAAGGGTAATTAGACCTTGAGCCATAGTTACAGGGAGTCTACCTCTGTCAATAGCCTCTTTAAACACACAAATTCTGCAACATTGTCTTGAAACTCCTTGTAAAACTCGCTGGTAAGGCCATCATTCCCTGGGGATTTGTTGTCTTTTAACTTTGATAAGTTCCAAGTTCTTCCAAGGATATTTCCTGATCACACACACTTCTCTACAGTTGTCAGTAATATACCTTGCTTTTTTATGGATGACAAAAAAGGCAGATTAATTAGTTTCATTATCTTTAGTATATAACTTTTCATAGAATTCTTTAACAGAGATTGAGAGTCCTTTCGGATCATCAGAAATCCTTCCATTAATCTTTACTTTAACCAAATTATTGATAGTGATTCCCATTTTCCTAAATTATGGAAATATTTGGTATTCTTTTCACCTTGCGCCAACCATTTCCTTCTTGACCTAACAAAGTCACCCTTTGCTAAATTCTGATAAATAGAGTCTAATTCTAATTGTAGTGTGGTTAATCTGTTTACATCCTCTTGAGATAAGTGATTTTATAAATAGAGATTCTCTTTTACTGTTTAGATTTTTTCCCCATTCTAATTGCCAAATTCCTAACTTAAAATTGTGTACTCCCAATACTTGCCATAAGATTGGTATGGGTTTGCTTTTCTCCAGTTATTATCATAATTACATTTTCTTTGGAAAACATCCTCTAGTAGAGAATTTTTTAACTTCCAATAACTTGGGTTATGCTTACAACTATCCGTTACCTTGCCAAATTTAATTGTTAAGGACATTAAGTTTGTGATCTGTAAGTATTGATGGTTCAATTTTGGTTTCTTTTACTCTTGTGTCAAGTCATTTGAAATAACCCAAAAAATCAATCCTTGATCGTTTTGACAAATCTTTGTTGCTCCATGTAAATGGGGTCTTATCAGGATTTCTAGTCGCCAAATATCACAACAGTTTAGATGTGAACATAAGTTGTTGAACTCAGCATGAGAAAATTTTTAAGGAACGTGGAAGGAAGCAATCTCTTAAAGGGGTCATTAATCGAGTTCTTATCTCCTCCAAGTATCAATTTGGCAGTAATGAAGGTTTTCCAATAATAGACATTTCCTTCTCCAACTTCTGAAAAAGAATATTGTCTCTTTGTTATACCAATAAATGTTTCCTAAAATAAAAACGCTATCCGTTATTTCAATAACTAAAAGGACCCATCTTCCAAAAACATGCCAAATGTTTTTTAGCACTTTCCCTTTAAACGCCAAGGTCAATCTCGCTACCCCAGCAGAGTGGTTGCTTCCATATGCCATCCGTATATTGTCTCCCCATTGATTTTTACAAAAGTTGAAGTTGACTCTGCTGCATGAGCCTCTTGTAAAAAAATAAAATAAAATAATCGACCATGAAACTTCCACAAAATAAAAACATGGCTTTTTCTTTTCACCCGCTCTCGAACACCCCTGACATTGAATGAACAAATACAGAACGACAGGATTAAACAACGAAACAATGATAAACTAGTGAATAGAATTTAAAGCTTTTGCTTTTAGAAAGAACGAGTAATTATTTTCGAATTCCATTTAACAATTAGAATACGTCGACATTTTAAACATAAAACTTGGATTCAGTATTGTAGGCTAATACTGAATGTAAGAAGCACTATTATTTTGATCTTACAATTTGAGCTCTCTACCATCAATGATGCCTTTGGCTCCTATGAAGAATGCCTTCTTCCCCCCCTTTCCGTGCCGCTTCTATCAGAGGCCACAGCTTGCTGCGTGTATCCTTGTCTACGGGAGATAAGGTCTTCTCCGAATCTTAGTAGCTTTGTCTTGAGAAATTCCAACCCCTTTACCTGCTTCCATACCATTTCCTTCGCTGATCTGGCTGCAAACCTTGTTATGTCACAGTGGTAGCAGGGAGAGGACCCAAGTGCAGACGGTGGCGGCAATCGGTTCAGACAACCCTTATTATACGAGACTAACAAAGAGCAGGCACAGATAGCGGGGAAGGCTCACGACAGGAAGTTGCAAACGTACAAACCGCAGGTACAAACGGAAGGACTAGACAGCGGGGAAAGCTCACAACAGACGAGGCACTCTGGCGATCAGAAGTCTGAGTCTCGGTGAGAGTGTGAGACGAATCGACAAAGAGCTAGAGCAACCAATGGACATATATACGCAGGGGAGGCCAATCAGGGAGATTGGGCACAGGTGCGCAGGAACCGGCCAGCCAATCGGAGACGGGATTTTGACCTTGATCTGATAAATGCCCCTTTTGCTTTTTCAATATAAAGTGGTATATTTAAAATATCATTTGTTTCCTTTAAAATGTTAGTATTTCTTGTCATTTTAGTTTTTTAATATTGTTTGCCAAATTTGATGGAACATTTCCTACATTCAAATTTAAGCAATTCCCATTAGAAACAGAGCAGATATCATTCCTGGTAATGAAGCTATGTATAATTGTTTTAATCCCTAAACAATAAGAGGATTGCTGAAGGAAAAATAAATTAAGTTTTCAGTATCATGGAATTCTTTGTTTACTGGATTTTGCATTGGATAGGACAAGATCAATTCCAGCATGGTCCATTAGGGGAGCAGGAGAGATATTGCTTGAGCATAACGGGGGGGGGGGGGGCTGCCAGAGAACCAAAGATAAACCAAAAATCGATGCCAGATTTCTGAGTTGAGTCAGCATTGAATCATGTAAATGAATCAGATGAGTTTGGATGTACAAATGTACAAGCATCTAATAATGATAGACGACTACAAAAATCACTAATAACTAAGTTTAAGTTACTTGTTCTGCTTCTTGGGGGAGATCTGTCAACATACAAATCTCCCAACAAAAATCTTAGCATCTTCAACTCTGCCACCTCCAGCTCCGCCTCCTGTCTTTTCGTCAGTGCCACTGTCTCCAAACCATATAACATAGCTGGTCTCACAACCATCTTGTAAATCTTCCCTTTAACTCTTGCTGGTACCCTTCTGTCGCAAATCACTGCTGACACTATTCTCCACCCACTCCACCCTGCCCGCACCCTCTTCTTCACCTCTCTTCTGCACTTCCCGTTACTTTGGACAGTTGACACTAAGTATTTAAACTCATATGCCTTCGTCACCTCTACTCCTTGCATCCTGACCATTCCACTGCCCCCCCTCTCATTCACGCATATGTATTCCGTCTTGCTCCTACTGACTTTCATTCCTCTTCTCTCCAGTGCATATCTCCACCTCTCCAGGCTCTCCTCAACCTGCACCCTACTCTCGCTACAGATCACAATGTCATCCGCAAACATAATCGTCCACGAAGACTCCTACCTGATCTCGTCCGTCAACCTGTCCATCATCATTGCAAACAAGAAAGGCTCAGAACCGATCCTTCATGTAATCCCACCTCCACCTTAAACCCATCTGTCAATCCAACCGCACACCTCACCATTGTCACTCTTCCCTCATACATATCCTGCACCACTCCTACATACTTCTCTGCAACTCCCGACTTCCTCATACAATACCACACCTACTCTCTTGGCACCCTGTCGTATGCTTTCTCTAAATCTACAAAACTGAGAATTATGATGCGCCCCTATCTTAAACTGTACTACAGACTCAAGGACGATACTGCAAAACAGAAAGACATACATTTTCTCCAAAACTGTAAAAGAAAACGAGGGGCGAAAGTTCCTGAATGCTGAAAACGAAAGGCAAAGTAGAAAGTGCTTAAATTAATGAGCATTGCCCCCAACAAGAACAGATAATGGAACAAGGAGTAAAGTATCTATCAATGGCTTAGCCAATATATACAGGAAATAATACAGAATCTTCAATCAATTAATAAAAAAATAGGGACTGTAGATAAACAGTTTCATTAGGGAAAGAAAATAAGTCATCTTGTAAGAAGCGGGGTGCAGGCAAGGAGACAAATTCTATATAGAAAGGAGACTGGTGCCCCCTGCTGATGATAAAAAATAAACAAAATATATGTAGAAAATGAAATAGAAAACGTATTTGACCCTTCTAAAACAGCCCCAGGCACACTGTTTAAACGGTGTAGAAAAACGAAATGTTCTTGAGTCCACTGAGCTTTCATATCGTCACAAACTGACAATAACCCCAGCCTTAAACAAACTAATAATAACCTCGGGAACTAAACATAATCACCTTTAAGATAAAGTTCACTTCCATTTATGATTAACTTAAAAGAAATCACCAAGAAACCTCAATGGAGAGAATATATCAAGTAGATACCTTGGCATGGGATAAGGCAGTTACTGAAACATCTGGTGATGTGGTGACATCTTGTGCAGAGATCTTGCTTCCAGTGATGATAGCGTATTGACCACTGCAGCCAACCAACTTCCCTCCTTTTCTCGCTTGTTCCACAAGTGGCCACAGCTTGGCTCTTGCATCTTTTACGTGTTGTGTTAAGTCCTCTGTGATCTTGATTTTTTTTTTTGCTTCAAAACTTCTGAGTGTTAAGCATCTGTACCACCTCTGTTGCTCTTATCCTTCTTGGGCCCAGTTCGATGTGCCATATTTACAGAGTTTTGGGGGGAATCCTTGATTTCTGATGAGACTTTGGACAGTAGATCAATCACGGTCATCTTAACGTTTTCGCTTTCTCGTCCCGGGACACCTTCAAGTTCCATCTTCTCTTGTCGGCATCGATTTCATCCATCCGGTCTCGTAGCACATTGCTCTCTGTCGTTTATGATTGGACCCTCTGCTCCAGCTCTGTAATGTTAGTAGTAAGACCCTTCACCTGCTCCTTCGCAACTCTGACAGAAGTGGACAGAGAGCAGATGGCGTCGGTGTTCTTGTTGACCAATTTCTCAATACAGTTTAGTTTAGTTAGAAGTCTTGATTTCCAACGATCTTGTTGATTGCAGCGAGTAGGGTGGCGTTTGTTAAGGACGCCAGGGCCTCTCTTCGGATAACTTTCTTACATGGACTGTTAACAGATGTCTCTGCAAGAGGCTGATATTCGGCTAAGTTGTCGTCGGCGGGGTGCTTCGTGTAGTCACGTACACGTTTACGCCCTCCACTAGTCTCCATATTGTAACGTGCATGGATAAGTAGACACGCTGGCTGCTGGCTGGCGGGTGGGTCTGACCCTTTAGTCGAGCGGTTAGCGATGTTTCCCGCGGTGCGGGCGATACGGGTTCGCGTCCCGGCCGCGGCAGTTCCTGTGGTTGCCCCCCGAATTTGCTACAATATATTCCTCCTTATTTACCTTGTTATCCATGCGTGACAAACCCCGGCTCCTCCTATTGACCGGACTTCACTTGTGGAGTTGGCGCAACCTGGGCAACACTCTGCTGGCTAAAGCCTAACGGGACCGCGGACTGGCAGTTATAAAAATCCAACACATCCCCTGGCTCGTAAGTGCCTAACAAGTGGACAGTCCGGACTCCCAATCCGACCATTACTTGGGTACAACCTGTGGCGGATCCCATCGTCTTCACTCTTGTGTTGCCAAGGAACTAGACCCTCCCAGGCCAAGCAGAGTGGACCAGCGTCGCGACCTGATCACCACTTTACTCAAGGCTTTAGCGAATGGCTCCGACGGTTTTTGAGGACCGTGCTTTACTATCCCCCCACCCCCCCCAAGCACACGCCTTAATCTCTTGGAATGGATCCTCGGACACAAGAGACGCCGACGACGACCCATTGCGATTATCTTTCCAGGCGGATGTAACGTTAAGCTAGCAAGAGTGAGCTACTATGTTAGCAAGCACGGTTTTCCCAAATAGAACAGCAAACATGTGGTCAGAAGCGTTTTAAAAAGTTCTCATGAAGCCACTTCTTCGTCAGACAGCTCTTTTCAGTCGTTTCAACTTCAAAGGGCTGATTAATCCAAGTTTTGCACTAAGTGGTGGTCTGCTATTACACTGACGCCAGCTTGGCCGTCCTCCGCTTAACCGGAGGTGCGCGGCACGGGATATGAAGAAGACAGAAAGACGATGTTACACACTCTCGTACAGCAGGTGTCGGTATGCACCTTAAAGTTGTTTGCGATAAACAGTAAACAAGTAAACAAAGAAGAAGAAGAAGCAGAGGGGAAAAAAGTTATACATAAAAAAAGCATTTAGCCTATGGTTTAAGGTTGGTGTTAGAATGCATCGTCTGGAGGGAGGTGGGCGGGAACTCTGCTGCGCCATCGAATGCTCACAGCGGAATCGACCAATCTTATGATTGGGTAGGGGCGGAGCCCCAGAGCCCTAGAAAGAGAGAGTTACGTCATGAGGGGTCAGAACGCGAGAGGGTCACGTGGTTCATGTAGCCGCCGAACAGTTCCAAACGAAGCTTGGCGGGTCATTTAAATGAACTGCTTAGCCGCGATTTCTGGTAACTACTAACCAATATTTTCAGATTTGTACATTTATATATAGATATATTCCAACGTGACACCTATTCTATGCGCATGTGTAGGAATTAACGAGCTGTCACGCTTTAAATTACATCGTTAATTTGATTCAAACGTGCTTCTAAAATGGTCATCATTAAAATGTCAACTGTAGCTTCTTACCTGTAAATTAACCTTTGATTAATGCGAGAAACAGACCTTCGCCATAGAAATCCTATTGCCCCGGGTCGCACTGTTTGGAACTATCCGGGACTCCCATGATCCGCCATTGCTGTTAAATAATTGGCCCACTGACGTCTACGGAGTTGACGTAACTCTCTCTTTCTAGGGCTCTGGGTAGGGGCTTGGGTAGGGGCTAGTCCAGTTTAGGAACGGCTTGAAACAGTACATTGACGTTAGACGCAGCGACCCCCCCCCCCCCCCCGCCTGCAGCCTCGCTCCTTATGCGCAGCTCGGGCCCTCGGCCCTCACACCTTTACTAACCAACTCTATGTCAACGTAGATTGTAAAAAAAACACACAGCTAAATAAGTATAAAGCTAGCTAGCAACATAATCCGTGACGTCATATGTAGTCGAAGGACCCCGAGTCGATATTGGTCGATTCCGCTGTGAGCAATTGTTGACGTGCAGCGGAGTTCCCTCCCACCTCCCCCCGGATGATGCCTTCTAGCACCAAACATGGTTTAAACTAGATTTCCCCATGGACTGTACTGGATATTTTTTCTCCCCTCCGATATCCGATCCAGCATTCTGGGCCAGAATCGACCCACTACCGATGCCGTGGATCGGATCAGGACATCCCTAGATCCATCTCGTTGACCTTATCTTCGAGATCAACTATTTTCTTCTGGTGGTTAGCACTAACTGATTTAGCCTCCTGTACTTCAGTTTTTGCAGTCATTTCAGATTCAACAAAACAGCAGAAACTATATTTTCAACTGATAACTTGTCAGAGTCAGTCAGGTTAATGAGCAGATCAAGTTCAGCTCTCTCAGGTCAGGTCACACTGATTAAGGTCAAAAGCTTCTCAGATACCAGAGAAGTTGGAGATAAAATAACAGCAAATTGTCACATGCTGTTTCTAATGGGAGAAGCACAACACACTGAAACAGCTCCCTGTGTTCTTCAATAGAGGCAGTGATCTCACACACACACACACACACACACACAAACCTCAGACAGTGGTCTTGTGTCCCGATGCCAGATGTTTCCATGAATAACGACCTCGTAACTCTCTCTGATGAGTGTCTCTGTCACACAGAGCGCAATACTATGAGGGGCCGTGCAAGCCATAATATATTCTGGCCCTCTCTTACACATACATTCTCCTTTCACATACATTTATTTTTATTCTCGTATTTATATATTTTAATTCACACATTCAATATATTTTCACTCACTGTCATATATATGTATATATATATAATATTTCACTCACACATTCATACACTTGCTGTCATTCATATATGTTTATCACACACATTCATACATTTTGCGCTCATGCACATTAAGTCATTGAGTGAACATTTTATTAGTATATATGTACTATGTGTAACCCCCTTCCAATGCCCCTTCTAATCTGAGAGGACAGAGGGTTACGCTCCATGATGCTTAGCGCTGTGCCTCCACCTGGAATGACTAGGCACACTACTGTGTGTCCAACTGTCTCCCAGGATATAAAGGTGTGACAGGAATACATCTTCTAAAAACCCAAAAAGGTGTATGTTTTAGATAAACCACCTGACTCATAGAACTCAAACACAAAAGAATTAGGTTTCTCAAAAATAACATGTATTGTGATTTACAAAATGTACTGTAATACGGTAAAATAATAACCCCATGACTTGAAATTAGAGAGTCGTTTCACCTATACAAGACACTGAATTTGGTCTATAGTTAATCAACTCGAATCACTTCCAAAGAAAAGAAAAAAAAAACATGTTAACTCTCTTGACTTTTAAATGCTTTAAACGCTGGCCCCTTGAATATTATTGTAGAGAATTCGGGGGTCAACGCAACCACAGGAACTGCCGCGGCCGGGAAGCGAACCTGTATCGCCCGCACCGCAGGAGGTATCGCTAACCGCTCGACTAAAGGGTCAGACCTGCGAGCTAACGGCCAGCGTGTCTTCTTATCCATGCACGTTACATTATTTTAAAACATCAACCAGTAATTCCCAAAATTGTGTGCACTGGGTGAAATAAAATAAACTAGAGCTCTTTACTATCATCTAAACCCGAGACACTGGGAGGCCTGCGTAAGGTGGCGCGCTCGACGTGCTGTGGGAGCGACCCAATGACTTACAGAAGATTGTCCCACGACAAGGCACGTGCGCAGTCCCCGTCAGTTCAAGTGCATCAGTCCCTGCTCGCGAGAGGCCCAGACACTGGCACTAACTTTGCACGCGCTGTTCACGTGCACGGTCCCGCTCGTGGTTCAGTTCACCACGCATGTATTTAACTCGGTTCGTATGCGTGGAAAAGAACAAAACCCTATCTCAGAGAGAAAAACAAGAGTTGTGCACAACTACTACCAAAACAATGTTCGAAAGACGATGCCTGGAAATCAGTACCTTACCCACACCGAGTGGGGAAGGAGGGAGGGCGCTTACCAGCTCCTGTCTTGTGGAGAACCCGTGACTCCTGCAGCGCGGTCCTTGCTGGCCGTCACCGCCTAGAACCACCACGGCGAGAAAGTCCAGATGCAGCTGCGTTAGCTAGCAATGAAAGTCCTCTTCCAGTTTTGACACACTGGTGGTATTAGCCATTTTGCCAGAAAGAGCCACTGCAAGATTAGCCACTACAGGCCTTTACGGTCTGCCATTTTGTGCCTTTTTTTTTCTTGACCCCGCCTTTTTCTTTTTCTTTCATGACCCCTGAGACGCATGGGAAATGCAGTCTTTCTACACAAATTGCATCAATACCCCAATCAAAACTGTGTTTATGATCTTTCATTGACAAATTAACAGATGCACATCAACCCCAATATCCAACACAGAGCAATGCAGTTTAGGCCTCATTACACATGTAAGAAGAAAATGTATGTACACTACCGTTCAAAAGTTTGGGATCACCCAAACAATTTTGTGTTTTCCATGAAAAGTCACACTTATTCACCACCATATGTTGTGAAATGAATAGAAAATAGAGTCAAGACATTGACAAGGTTAGAAATAATGATTTGTATTTGAAATAAGATTTTTTTTTACATCAAACTTTGCTTTCGTCAAAGAATCCTCCATTTGCAGCAATTACAGCATTGCAGACCTTTGGCATTCTAGCTGTTAATTTGTTGAGGTAATCTGGAGAAATTGCACCCCACGCTTCCAGAAGCAGCTCCCACAAGTTGGATTGGTTGGATGGGCACTTCTTGCGTACCATACGGTCAAGCTGCTCCCACAACAGCTCAATGGGGTTCAGATCTGGTGACTGCGCTGGCCACTCCATTACCGATAGAATACCAGCTGCCTGCTTCTGCTCTAAATAGTTCTTGCACAATTTGGAGGTGTGTTTAGGGTCATTGTCCTGTTGTAGGATGAAATTGGCTCCAATCAAGCGCTGTCCACTGGGTATGGCATGGCGTTGCAAAATGGAGTGATAGCCTTCCTTATTCAGAATCCCTTTTACCCTGTACAAATCTCCCACCTTACCAGCACCAAAGCAACCCCAGACCATCACATTACCTCCACCATGCTTAACAGATGGCGTCAGGCATTCTTCCAGCATCTTTTCATTTGTTCTGCGTCTCACAAACGTTCTTCTTTGTGATCCAAACACCTCAAACTTGGATTCATCCGTCCACAACACTTTTTTCCAGTCTTCCTCTGTCCAATGTCTGTGTTCTTTTGCCCATCTTAATCTTTTTCTTTTATTGGTCAGTCTCAGATATGGCTTTTTCTTTGCCACTCTGCCCTGAAGCCCAGAATCCCGCAGCCGCCTCTTCACTGTAGATGTTGACACTGGTGTTTTGCGGGTACTATTTAATGAAGATGCCAGTTGGGGACCTGTGAGGCGTCTGTTTCTCAAACTAGAGACTCTAATGTACTTATCTTCTTGCTCAGTTGTGCAACGCGGCCTCCCACTTCTTTTTCTACTCTGGTTAGAGCCTGTTTGTGCTGTCCTCTGAAGGGAGTAGTACACACCGGTGTAGGAAATCTTCAATTTCTTAGCAATTTCTCGCATGGAATAGCCTTCATTTCTAAGAACAAGAATAGACTGTCGAGTTTCAGATGAAAGTTCTCTTTTTCTGGCCATTTTGAGCGTTTAATTGACCCCACAAATGTGATGCTCCAGAAACTCAATCTGCTCAAAGGAAGGCCAGTTTTGTAGCTTCTGTAATGAGCTAAACTGTTTTCAGATGTGTGAACATGATTGCACAAGGGTTTTCTAATCATCAATTAGCCTTCTGAGCCAATGAGCAAACACATTGTACCATTAGAACACTGGAGTGATAGTTGCTTGAAATGGGCCTCTATACACCTATGTAGATATTGCACCAAAAACCAGACATTTGCAGCTAGAATAGTCATTTACCACATTAGCAATGTATAGAGTGTATTTCTTTAAAGTTAAGACTAGTTTAAAGTTATCTTCATTGAAAAGTACAGTGCTTTTCCTTCAAAAATATGGACATTTCAATGTGATCCCAAACTTTTGAACGGTAGTGTATGTCTGAAGAAAACATGTATGTAAGAAGAAAGTATGCATGTGTGAGAAAGTATAGTGGAAAAGGAAGGAGGATAGTGGAAAAGGAGGGCAGAGTGAAATATATATGTATGTGAAAGGAGAATGTACGTATATATGAGAGGGCCAGAATATATTATGGCTTGTACGGCCCCTCATAGACACACACACCCATTACCCTCATAAGTCACTCTAAAACTGTTAATACTGTCAGCGGCATCGTAATTCAGTCCTGCTTCATTTGGCTAATATGACAGGCACGGTGTGTAAATTACATGACCTTTGTTCACTCATGCAGGCACGTGTGTGTGCACGCATGTTTTGGTGTGGTGTTTTACCACAGCCTGCACTCGCCTGACAGCACTGTGATGATTGGCCACATGAAACATTCAAACCCCACAGTGGCAATTAGTGTAATGGGGGATGTATTTACATATACAGAGGATACGGGGGGGGGGGAGCAGAAAGTGGAGAGGAGAGGTAGAGGAGTGGGAGATAAAGGATGGAAATGGATGGGATGGGGCAGGAGAGGTGCCTGAAGGGAAGATAAACAAGACTAGGTCGAAACCTAGTACATGGCTGGGCCGTGTATGGCCAATGATTAAAATTGTGACCAATTTGTTACAGGGACAGTCAGTGGTACTGTCTATAATGTGAATATTAAATGTTCATCTGCATTTTTCTGTAGTGATCCCAGTAATATCTGGTGTTAAAGTGTACTGAAATAGCATATCACATGGCATGGTTAAGATGCGTTCGAGTAAAAAGAAAAGGTTATAAATGCAGTTGCAAGAACAACACTGTAAAGTTATTAAATCTAATTCCAAGGCAGCAATGTGATGTTTAAATTCCTTTATTAACTTATTCAGCTTCCGTGCTTGGCAATCAGCCTTTCGGACTTGGGCCGTTCCCAACGGTATCGCGACGCCGGGCGCCATCTTCCAAGGATCAGAGGCATTGTTTACGAATTAGCTAGCACTTTAGCCATTGACTTAGCCATATATTAGCGTTACATTTGCCTTTACCCTTACCTCACTGGGATGTTTAAAGAGCGTGATCGATTTGCGTCTCACTGCTGCAACCCAGGCCACCCTGCGCCTCTTGGTTAAGTCCTCTATGTTCTCTCCTTCGTTCCTCTTCCAAGAAGGGAAGGGAAAAAAGCATAACCCATTCTCGAGTTTAATATCGGGGCGATCATGGGATTTACTGTGGCAATTCTTCACACATCTCGCCTGCGTGCACTATCTAATCTAATATATAGCTATATGACTAATCTAACCTAATATGTTACCTTAAAAAATTGTAACGTGCATGGATAAGTAGACACGTTGGCCACTGGCTGACGGATCTGACCCTTTAGTCGAGCGGTTAGCGATGTCTCCTGCGGTGCGGGCGTTACGGGTTCGCGTCTCGGCCGCGTCAGTTCCTGTGGTTGCCTCCCGAATTCGCTATAATATATTGATACGTATCCTAAAGTCTTACCAGAGAATATTTGTGAGCTTAACCTTAATTTGGAAAAAAATTTTTGACGCACTATTAACATTAGGAAGAAAAATCTGCTAATAGCTAACAACGATGTTTAGCGTTACTTGGAAAGATGGCGGCGTGTGACATCACGACCGAAAGACCGATCGTAACTATTTAAAACGATTCTACAGTTCCGGGGTTTTCTTCTTCTTCTTCTTCTTCTTCTTCTTCTTCTTCTTTTTCAACCCACAACCACTTACAACAAAATGAACCAAGAGCGCCCCTCAATGAATAAAATAAAACAATGTGGTGATGCATAATTGAGAGGAGATTCACCAGGGGCTGCTGCTCCTTTAAGGCAGACGTTCAGAGTGCTGACGTAGGCACTGCTTAGAGTTTCCGGGGTGGAGCCTTGTTTGCAGCAGCCTCGCGGTCAGCTGGTTGCCACGATACGAGGGATTGTTGCTGTATCGGTGTTGTTTTGTGTGGCGAGTAAACGGAACTGACTCGACTCAGCTCTCCGTCTCCTCATTCCTGCACTCCCACACCAACATCGAATTACAACACAAGAAGCATCACATGCATTATAAACCCTAAACATTACAACTACTTTCCACACATATCTTGGGATGTTTGATTTGAAAGACAACTTAATTCATTATAAGTATACCTATTCTAATTATCTGTTAGCTCCCCCTCCTCTTCCACCTGTTTCTATGTGTGGATGTCACTCCTGCTTACTCTTTAGTGAGCGTTTTGTCAGAGGGATTGTTATTTGGGGTGATTTAACTGTGTGGTCTCCCTCGTGTGTCTCGGCGCATGGAGATCTGTTTTGTCTCCTACTCTGCTCTATGCTGGACCGTTACAGTGAGTAAGCAGATGTGGAAAGAGCAGCAACATACTCTGTTTTTGTCGTTTCAGTAGTATCCACGAACAGCAATGTTGACATGAAATAGTTGGTAAACACGGGTTTGATTAATCAAATTAATTAAGATTCCGTTCCATTTAGTGTAGCAGAGCCTTTCCAGTGAGCCTGCATGCACAACAGCAGCACCCGGACTCTGTTTGACCCGAATGGAACAGAACTTTAGTTAGTATCATTGTAACACCTGTGTTTACCCTACTATTACATTTCAAAATGACTGCTGTGAAAAAGGTCTATAGGGAAACTCCCACTTCCGTGTTTACCAGCGAAGTCGTTGGTCGGCCGACGAATCGTGTAACTTGAATGACGTCATCGGTCACCTGATCCAGCAGTCAATTACGTAACTTGATCACTCAGTCACTCCAAACTTGATCACCTGGACCCAATTTACACCCTGCATTAATTCACATGCTTTTTTTCCTTATCCGTGTAACGACCACGTATGAGTAGACACGCTAGCTCTTGGCTAACGGGTCGGACCCTTTAGTTGACTGGTTAGCGCAGTCGCCCGTGGTGCGGGAGACCCGGAGTCGCTTCCCGGCTGCGGCAGATTCCCGGCTGCTCCCCGAATTCGCTAAATTGGTGTTAGAAGTGGGATGGTGAGACAGTGAGGCCATCGGAAGCGCGTGGGCCTAGATTTCTGAGGGAGCTTGGATGCTGAAGCGCGGGGAGGCGCTTCCTGAAGGAGGGGGTTAGTGTAACGACCACGGATGAGTAGACTCGCTAGCCGGTTGGAACGGGTCGGACCCTTTAGTTGACTGGTTAGCACAGTCGCCCCGGATTCGCGTCCCGGCTGCCCCCTGAATTCGCTACATCCGGATAACGTGTTCAGATACAAATCCCATCGATACAAGGTATCAATTGGGTCCTTGTCATGTCACGGAAGACTGATTGGGAAAGACTGAATACTGACAGGGTGAGATGGAGTACCAATAAAGCAAAAGAGCAGGCGGAAGGACAATGCATCTTATCATTGACGGCATGTCTGGGATTTCAAGATGACAAATAATATGGAGAAGCATAGCATTATTCAGATTCAACAAGGGAGGACAACTAGAAGGTACAGTTTCATTCAACCTGCAAATTGTCTTTCGAGTCCCTCCCCCCCAAACAAGTTGATGCTGTAATTGACCACTTTCATTCACCAATAAAAAAAGAAAAGAAAAAGAAAATATGTACTTGCATAACCAGGACTATATCAGAACATGACCTCCAGCGCGCACTGGGGTGGTTTGCAGCTGAGTGTGACATGACTGGGATGACAGTCAGCACCTCCAAGTCTGAGGCCATGGTTCTCTCCTGGAAAATGGTGGATTGCTCCCTCCGGGTTGGGGATGAGTTGTTGCCTCAAGTGAAGGAGTTCAAGTATCTTGGGGTCTTGTTCACAAGTGAGGGTAGGATGGAGCGGGAGATTGACAGGCAGATTGGTGCAGCATCAGCAGTAATGCGGACGTTGTACCGGACCGTTGTGGTGAAGATGGAGCTGAGCCGGAAGGCAAAGCTCTCAATATACCAATCAATCTTCGTTCCATCCCTCACCTATGGTCATGAGCTTTGGGTAGTGACCGAAAGGGTGAGATCGCGGATACAAGCGGCTGAAATGAGTTTCCTCCATAGGGTGTCAGGGCTCAGCCTTCAAAATAGGGTGAAGAGTTCGGACATCTGGAGGGAGCTCGGAGTAGAGCCGCTGCTCCTTCACGTCAAAAGGAGTCAGTTGAGGTGGTTCGGGCATCTGATTAGGATGCCTCCTGGGCGCCTTCCTTTAGAGGTTTTCCGGGCACGGCCAACTGAGACCCTGGGGTAGACCAAGAACTCGCTGGAGGGGCTACATGTCCAATGTGGCCTGGGAACGCCTTGGGATTCCCCAGGAGGAGATGGAGGGCGGTCCTGGAGAGAGGGACGTCTGGAGTGCCCTACTTGGCTTGCTGCCACCGCGACCCTACCCCGGAGAAGCGGCTGAAGATGAATTAATGAATGAATGAATCATGATGCCTGTCTAAAAAGACTTTTTAAACCAAATAATCAAAAGGGGGAAATAATGGACAATGTGGAAAGTGCGGGAAACCCTGGCACAGTAAAGACAAAAATTGCCCGGCTAGGAAATCCAAATGCAATATGTGCAACAAGGTTGGACATTGGAGTAGAGTGTGTAGGAACAGGGAAGCAGTGAGTGAGGTTACAGACCAGACAGAGCAGCTGCAGTCATACTTTCTTGGGGCTGTGAGTAAAGAAGATGGGTCATCGGACCAATGGGCCATCGAGTTGCCGGTGGGCTCCGCACCAGTTGAATTCAAAATTGACTCAGGAGCTGGTGTTACCATCCGCGAAGAGACCTACCACTCACTCATCCCCAAAAGACCACTGGAGCCTGCAGTTATTCCACTGGATAGCCCTGGCGGCAAGCTGCAGTGCATAGGACAGATCCAGGGCACTGTGTCCTACAAAGGAAAGATTCACCCACTCACAGCATATGTCATCCGCGGACACACTGTAAACAACTTACTCAGCAGGCCACTGTCTGTACAGATGAATCTAGTGAGGAGAGTGGATGAAACGGTACGCAACAGAGGACACCTACAGACATATGATGAGCATGGGGCATTAAAGACTGAACCTGTGAGAATACAGCTGAAAGGCCATGCTCAGCCATATGTTGTACACACAGCACGGCGCATACCTTCCCTATGCTGAAAAAGGTAAAGGAGGAGCTCTTGAGGATGGAAAGAAATGGCATCATTGAGAGGGTGATACAGCCCACCGACTGGTCTGCACCCCTGGTGCCAGTCTTGAAGAAATGCACAGGTAAACCCTGCATCTATGTTGATCGCAAGAGGCTGAATGAGGCTGTGAATAGAGAACAGTATATCCTGCCTAGTACTGATGAGATTACAGCAAAACTAATCACGGCCACAGTCTTTTCTTCACTCGACGCCGCCAGTGGGTTCTTCCAGATACCGCTGCATCCAGACAGCTGTAAGCTCACAACCTTCATTACGCCATTTGGCAGATTCAACTTCAAGCGGCTACCATTCGGAATTATGAGCACACCCGAAATCTTCCAGAAGAAGATGATGGAGACCCTGCAAGGGCTGGAGGGCGTTGAGGTCTTCATGGATGACATTCTTGTCTATGGGGCTACAGAGGGGGAGCATGACAGTCACCTGGAGAAGGTAATGCAGCGCTTAGAGATGGCTGGTTTGGAGCTCAACTGTGAGAAGTGCTCCATCAGGCGCAGTCAGCTGCGGTTCCTCAGGTATCTCATTGACCGGTTTGGGATGCGGCCTGACCCCGACAAAGTGGGAGCTATTCGGCAGCTGTCACCACCAGAAGACGTGCAAGAGTTGAAAAGGATACTGGGAATGGTGAATTATACAGCGGCTGTCCTACTGTTGAGAGGTTGGGGATGTATCTTCTGAGATGAGCTCCTGAAAAACATGACTGTATGGACATGGAGTCACGCACAACAAACAGCCTTTGAACACATCAAGAAGCGGTTGACAACTGCACCAGTACTTGCATACTATGACGTGAACAAGCCCACTGCTTTGTCGGCGGATGCAAATAGTTATGGACTGGGGGGTGTACTCCTTCAAGTAACGAAGAAGGACAGGATTAGGAACGATTATATTAGAGGGACCGCTCAGGTTGGACGGTTTGGAGACAAAGCAAGAGAGGCAAGATTGAGATGGTTTGGACGTGTGGAGGAGAGATGCTGGGTATATTGGGAGAAGGATGCTGAATATGGAGCTGCCAGGGAAGAGGAGAAGAGGAAGGCCAAAGAGGAGGTTTATGGATGTGGTGAGGGAAGACATGCAGGTGGCTGGTGTGACAGAGGAAGACGCAGAAGACAGGAAGAAATGGAAACGGATGATCCGCTGTGGCGACCCCTAACGGGAGCAGCCGAAAGTAGTAGTAGTAGTAGGGTGTACTCCTTCAACTCCATGGGGAGCAGTGGAACCTGTGGCATATTGTTCCAGACCCCTCACAGAAGCAGAAACACGCTACGCCCAGATAGAAAAGGAATGTCTGGCTGATGTGTGGGCGTGCGAGAAATTTGACAGAGACCTCAATGGACTGGAGGAGTTTAGGCTTATAACTGACCACAAGCTGCTGGTGCCTCTCATTAACAGCCGCAGCCTGGACAATGTACCTTTATGATGTCAGCGTCTTCTCATGAAGCTCATGAGATTCAATCCAGTAGCAGAGCATGCTGGAAAACTGATCGTCACAGACACCCTGTCACACAAGTCCACTGGCTAGCATGTGCACAGAGACTGACACACACAGTGAGGTGGTGTGCTATATGGCTAGTGTAGTGTGTGTGTGTGGGGGGGGGGGAGGTTCCCTGCGTCTACAAGCAAAATGGATGAAATCACAATGGCGACAGCAGTTTACGCCGAGCTGCTGTCTGTCATGAAGCTCATAAAGACCGGATGGCCTGAACACTTAAGCAGTGTGCCTATGGATGCGAGAGAGTACGTCCAAGCGAAATCAACTGTCAGAATGCAATGGCCTTGTCCTCAGAGGAAGCAAGATCATCATGCCAAGGCCAATATGAGATGAGATCCTTTAGGAAATTTACAAAAGGCACCAGGGCCTAGTTAAATGTAGGGAGAGAGCGTAATCATATGTGTGGTGGCCCAGACTCTCTATGGAAATAAACAAGCTCGTGACATCATGCCAGGTATGCCGTGAACTGAGAAGAACACAACAAAAAGAACCTCTCATCTCTACACTACTTCCGGAGTGACCCTGGAAGAGAAGTGCAATGGGCCTCTGTGAGCACAAACACCACAGCCACCTGGTAATCTCAGAATATTACTCCAGGTTTACAGAGATACTGCACCTGCCCTCAACAACGAGTGCACAAGTTATCCAAAACCTGAAAACAGTCTTGGCCAGGTTTGGCATTCCAGATGAGGTGGTGAGTAATAATGGACCCCAGTTTTCAAGTGCGGAGTTCCAGGAGCTCACGAGGCAGCTCGACTTCAGGCACTGCACATCCAGCCATCACCACCCACAGGGCAATGGGCACGCAGAGAGAGCCGTACAGACGGCAAAGAAAATCCTTATGCAAGAAGATCCTGTGATGGCGCTAATGAACTATAGGTCCATCCTACTCCATCCCCGGCTACAGCCCAGCTGAGCTGCTGATGGGGAGAAAAATCAGAACCACACTCTCCACTTTGGAGGAAAATCTCCTACCAAAATGGCCCAGCGGAACAACTGTGAAAGAAAAGGATGGGGGGGAAATGCTAAACAGGCTCACTACTTCAACAGCCGTCGTGGAGCCAGGCCAGGCCCTTACCTGCCCTGCGACCAGGATATGTTGTATTCTCCAAGTTGGACCATGAAAAGTCGTGGTCTTTGCCAGTGGTGATCTCAAGCGTCATCAAGGAACAGAGCTGAGGCAGAACCACCGTCACCTCCAACTACTAGAACTGGTTCCTCAGCCCATCCCAGCAGCGCCCAGTGAGAGCACAGGAACAGACATCCACTCTGATGGAGCCACCTTGTTAGAGACTGTCCCTGTCAGTCACAGTGTGGCTACACCCACAACCCCTCCACCCGGTCAGACTGTAACCAGATCTGACGGGTGTGTAAGCCTTTGGGTGGTGGGAAGGACAGAAGGGTACTAAAAAAAAAAGGAGGGAGGAGGAAACAAAAGGAAAGTTGTATTGACATCGATGTCGATCATGTTTATTTGTGTTTATGAAACTGTAACCCTTGCTTGAGGAAGAAAGAGACCGGTATATGCTGAAATGTCTCAATCTGAGTTAATCTTGATTCATGATATGTGCTGTTAAAATAGCCATTTCTGTTAACGTGCTCATTTGATGTTGTAGAAATAATACAAAAGAAGGGGAGATGTCTTATACGGTAGTCAAATGCTGTTGCGCATATACTGTGTGATGTACGTCATACAGGAAACGTAGGGGCTCGCTGACCTCGGAGAGTTCCGCAGGAGGGTACATGAGTGTTGGCGTGTTGCCTGGCGGTGATTCATTAAAACCGACAAAAGCTAAACAAAGCCTCCATCGCAATTATTTACAATATGCACAACTTGAAACTTTTCACCCGTTTTCTGGTTGGTGCAGGTGAAAGTTTGTCGACAGTTGTGTGCATGTCGTCGACATGTATCCATGATAAGTCTTGCAGGCATCGCGAAAAACGTGCCATTGTAAATAGCGCACGCCAACAAACAGGAAACTGGTGTGACCGCTGCAGTAGAAACCGGAAGTCAGTGGACTACAGTTTTGCGGAGTCGATTCCCTGGATTAGATGGACAGAAATAACGCATTTTTAAGGGGCACTGCCTGCATAGAGACCTGATTTGAACGTTAGGGGTAAGGCAAGGCAAGGCAAGACCGATTGGCTGTGGGAAGGAAAAAGAAATAGGCTACTATTTTGTTTTATGACTTGGGGAGCCAAAGTTCGCATAACACTCGTGATTTACGCCTGACTCGCTCCTTTGGTTTCAAACTGCATTGCGTTGTTGAGGGAAGTCAGACTGCGGGCTGTTACTTCAAGTACTAAACAGACACACACAAAAATATATATAATTAATTCCACAGCAGCTGTCGTATAATCATTTTTTTCTAGGCTACTGAGAACAAAAGTAGCTGAGTAACACCACTCCATAAGTGGAGGTACCTGTGCTCTTTCTTCCTCTTGCTGATTGAAGACATCGTTTGTTCTTTCTACCTCACTTTGTGTCTCAACAGGAAAAAAAATTGGCATCGCCTGTTTATGTTCATTATTCCTCAGTAGAAGAATCTTGTTTGAAACTTCCTCCTGGGAAACTGATGTCTAGCATTTTAGTATCCACTCTTGATCAGTCACCGCGCACGCACGCACGCACGCACCCTTGATAGACAGGCGTAAACCCTGAGATGTCTGCAGTGCCAGTGCCTGGGGAAAAGAGTGTGATATTCTCATCCATCCATTATCCAAACCGCTTATCCTGCTCTCAGGGTCGCGGGGATGCTGCAGCCTATCCCAGCAGTCACTGGGCGGCAGGCGAGGAGACACCCTAGACAGGCTGCCCGGCCATCACAGGACCGTGTGCTATTCTCATCACTTATATAAGGCGGCACGGTGGCCCAGTGGTTAGCGCTGCCGCCTCACAGCAAGGAAGTGCTGGGTTCGAACCCCGGGGTTGTCCAACCTTGAAGGTCATCCGAGGTCGTCCTCTGTGTGCAGTGCGCATGTTCTCCCCGTGTCTGCGGGTGGTTTTCTCCGGGTGCTCCGGTTTCCCCCACCATCAAAAAGACATGCGTGTTAGGGTTAGTACTCCTGTCTGTGCCCCCTGACCGAGGCATGGCAAGACGAACTGGAGGTGGTCCCCGGATGCTGCACGGCGGCTGTCCACTGCTCCTAGCTACAAAGAGGGGTTAAATGCAGGGTGTCATTCCCCCACGGGGATTAATAAAGTACGCATTCTCACCGTTGATTGGTAACGTAAGATAAGTGGGGGGCAACTTTCTGGACAACTGTGATGGGCAACATCACTCAAGGACATGTGGATCCGGTAGGGTCATCGCGTTTGGGAGTGGCGACACGTGTATTGATAGGAGTTTGAGCCCCATGCAGATGCGGTCATTACGGTGGAACCGCGTGGAATGCGATGCTCACAAGGCGGTACGTCTCAGGGGATGTTTCCCGTCGCTACATCTCCAAACAATGAGTGGGGGTTTGCTTTCGAAGGAGGAACTGCTGAATACGTGTTAGAACTGAATGCACCCCTCCTGGAAATGCAACTTACTCGGCTTATACTGTGTTCCACTCATGGGTGTAGATTTGGATCGGGTTGGTCGTGATTTGGGCGGCACGGTGGCGCAGTGGTTAGCGCAGTCGCCTCACAGCAAGAGGGCCCTGGGTTCGAGCCCCGGGGAAGTCCAACCTTGGGGGTCGTCCCGGGTTGTCCTCTGTGTGGAGTTTGCATGTTCTCCCCGTGTCTGCATGGGTTTCCTCCCACAGCCCAAAGACATGTAGGTCCGGTGAATCGGCCATACTTAATTGTCCCTAGCTGTGTGTGTGTGTGTGTGTGTGTGTGTGTGTGTGTGTGTGTGTGTGTGTGTGTGTGTGTGTGTGTGTGTGTCGGCCGGCCCTGTGATGGACTAGCAGCCTGTCCAGGGTGTCTTCCCGCCTGACGCCCAGTGACTGCTGGGATAGGCTCCATCATCCCCGTGACCTTGGGAGCAGGATAAGCGGTTTGGATAATGGATGATGGATGGATTAATAAAGTACATAAAAATCAAAACTCGAAAAATAAATCCAGCATGGAGGAAAAGAGTAGAGATGACAAAAACCAGAAGACACATTTTTTCCTCACTCACACACACACACACCTGAGAGACGTGTCAAAAACAGACTCAGAAAAGTGATAAGTGGGAGATGCTGGGTGACACCATCATATTGGGGACAAAGAAATCAGTTTGCTGTAACACAAAGGTTCCCAAACGAAAAACAAACAACATGGATGACTGGCTAAACCCAGCCAGGGATTAACAGCACACAAATAAAGGCGCGTTCAAAACAGAAGACGTTGTGTTGTTGTTTCTTTTTTTAATCAGAATTTGCTGTCATTCTCACACACACACACACACACACACACAATAACAACGGGAGTCCTTCATCTTTATTAAACATAGTCGGTGTTAATTTTATTTACATCACACAAGACAGAAGATGTGTGCCTTTAGCGTCAGTCAGAAACCAGCGGCTCTCATCCAGCCCCCTCTGGACACGCGCCCGGGCCCGCGAGGCCGGGCAGAGGCCACGCCCCCTCTCCGGCAGCTCGGAGTGGAATCAAAAGCGCGATTCCTGCTGGCAAACTCCGCTGGTTTGCCACAAGGGGTAAGAAAAAATAAACGTTACGTTTGGCGTTGTCCCAGGGGACAGGTGACGTGCTTCCGGCCTTACGTAAGCGGGTTTGTCTGTGGGTGGTGTCGGAGAGGCAGGGACCACCTCGCTCCCCCGCGGGACGTCGGCACCAGCGTCATCGGCTCGGCGCAGGTGTAGGTGAACGGGGCTGACCGCAGTCTTTGTGGGCAGTGTCCTTCCTATAGAAGCGGGGGTGTAACATTGTATCACTTCTAGTTCTGGATACAAAACCACACCCGTCGGTCTACCTGACTTGAAGCAAACGCCGTGTCACCCCATCGCTAAGACAAGCCACTACAAACGCTTTACACTGTGGGTGTCAAGGGGGGGGGGGTACCAAACACCAGCCCCTGCCCCGGAAACCTGGACTATCCTGCAGATTTATTTTTTATTTTTTTCATGACATTGGAAAACGACCCACTCGAGTTTGGGACAAATACTCACATACAGTCAGTATATGTAAGTAACTGACTGGAACAGAGAGGAAAATCAGTAACAAAACAAAAAAAAAAGGTGATAAATGAAGTCATAACAAAATGTGAATTATACAAAAAAATGTATACAGTATATTTTTTTAAACTTTCTTGTTTTTCTGTTTGAATATATTAAATAGATCTAAATTGCACATATTAGTTACATATAAAGTCTTTTTTTATCAGGTCATGTCATTTATACACTGGTGATTTCAATATGTCATGGTATAGTTTAGTGCAGACACACACACACACACACACACCCACGCACGCACACACATCAGTCAATGAATTTAGGTATGTATTTGGTGTCGCTGTAGATGGGACAGACCAAACCCATCAGACAGAATTTCTCACAACACACTGCCACAAAATAACCTTTCAATGACCAACAACCCCCCCTCCCCAACAAAAAGCATGAATTGCCATATGGCCTTCTTTTTTGTGTGTGTCATTATTCCCTTTTAGCAAGCTATCCAAATGTGAAATATGAAAACATACAACTCATGTTTAGGGGGGCCCCACCCAGAACAGACTGATCCATCCATCCATCCATTATCCAAACCGCTTATCCTGCTCTCAGGGTTGCTGGGATGCTGGAGCCTATCCCAGCAGTCATTGGGCGGCAGGCGGGGAGACACCCTGGACAGGCCGCCAGGCCATCACAGGGCCGAGACACACACATTCACACCTAGGGACAGTTTAGTAAGGCCGAGTCACCTGACCTACATGTCTTTGGACTGTGGGAGGAAACCGGAGCACCCGGAGGAAACCCACGCGGACACGGCGAGAACATGCAAACTCCACACAGAGGACGACCCCCAAGGTTGGACTACCCCGGGGTTCGAACCCATGACCTTCTTGCTGTGAGGCGACCGCGCTCCACTGCGCCACTGTGCCGCCTAAAGAGACTGATCAACTATCTAAACTGGATTCCATACTCTAGTTTCAGGAACACCTCCGTGTTTAAGTACATACAAATTGCATTACTGCTTCTGACGCCTTCTACCTTTGTGAATAACACACACAGGACAGAACAAAGTGGGGCAAATCTTATGTTTTTTGTTGCTCTGAAAGCAGTAACTTTCGGCGTCTGGGTCGAATCCCCGCGTTACCTCCGGCTTGATCGGGCGTCCCTACAGACACAACTGGCCGTGTCTGCGGAAGGGAAGCCGGATGTGGGTATTTGTCTTGGTTGCTGCGCTAGCGCCTCCTCTGGTCGGCCGGCGCGCCCCCTGGATCGGCAGAGAGAGGGTGGAGCAGCGACCGAGACGGCTCATAAAGAGTGGGGTAATTGGTCAGATACAATTGGGGAGATAAAGGGGGGAAACTGAGGGGGAAAGTAGTAATTTTCTTGTCCAGCATTCCAATATGACAATGCTGCTCAGCCCTGCCACCACGTGCTTTGTGAATTAAACAAGGCCTTCGTTAAGTAGTGTAGGTAGCACTCATCAAACAAGAGCCAGTCAGAATAAGTTAATCACTATGGATTTTCTAATTCACTAATGATGCAGTTCTCCCACGGTGTCTTTTTCTTCTTCTTTGTATTCTATTCACCATAAAATGGACAAGTTGCTTATACAAAGAAATATGAACTTTCTAAATGTTAGGGGTGGGGGAAACCGATTCACGTAAGATTCGCGATTCTTATCTTCTATGATTCTGAATAGATTCACAAATTCCAAAATTCAATTTTTAAAAACTTTTTTTTGTTTAGTCTTTTGAGACCCAGCAATACATTTTTGTCCACTGTTGTGGACGTAAAGTTTTTGCTCATATCTCTCATACTCTACATGCCACTGTATTCAGTCCTGTTTTCCCTTAAAGAGGACAACTGTGCCTTTAAAATGACGTCACATGTGTGTGGGGGGGTTTGTCCACTACAGTGGACATGTTGTAAAATTTGAACAAAATCAAGTTTTAACATGTTTTTTCTTTGCAAGGTGTGTTTTACCACCCCAACACTTAATTTATGTACAAAAAAAATAGAAATTAAACAACACTATTTTTCCTGGGTCTCAGGAGGCTACAGCCTCCTCGCTGCTGGCAGTCTTGACTTGCCGCGCACCTGTTCCGGCTTCCGGAAAAACAGCGGCTAGTCGGTCGCTGCTAACGTCAGCTCCTGGTAGCCTTGCTAAAAATGGAGCAGCAACAAGTTCAGCCAGTCCCGTCATCGCTGAAGGCGTTTGGGCGCATTTTGGATTTTACAATCTCCCGGGCAAGAAGGAGCTTGACAAGACTCATTCAATATGCAAGATTTGCAAAACGGAAGTAATGAGTATGTTGGGAACACTACACATGTTAGGCCTCACATCATACGCCATCACCCAGAGTTGAAAGAAGTGGAACAACGGCCTCCTGCAACGTTAAAGAAACAACGAACACTGCCCCCATTTTACCAAACTCCCAGCCAATTCTGAACCGGCAAAAAACAAAAAACAAAACTAACAAAAACAAAACTAGATCCATCACCTATTTCACTTCAGAAGACCTGCGCCCCTGCCGCGTAGTGGACAGTGATGGGCTTTACATTTATGATCCAGACAACTGAGCCAAAGTACCACTTAGCATCGCGTTGTTTTTTTGCTGAGAAAGGTTAGATTTGCTTTTGTGTGTTCACATTATTGCAATTAATTAATATAAATTTCTCAAATATAAAAACTACATCATCTTCTACACACGTTAGTCTGCTTTCATGCCATAATTTGCCACACCACTGGAGTAGATCCTGAAATTAGCACCCCTATGTACCAAATCTAGAATCGATTTTGAATCGGGAGTCCTTCTGCATCAAAAATCGATTCTTAATCGAATCGCGACCCCAAGAATCGAAACCGGAAGGAACCGTGAGATTCCGAGAGATTCCCACCCCTACTAAATATGATGATGTTGTCTGATTGTGACTTGCTCATACCTTCCCAAAACACTAGCATTTCCCGTACTGCAGACAGAATACGCTGAACGGGATACAGATAAGATTGTAATACACAACAGATTGAGGAAATATTATAACCAGAAGATACAAAAAAAAAACATTTTGAAGCAAAATTGAAATGACCAGTGGCAAATAAGATGACATCAATATGGATGACCACTTGAAACAAAACTACCAAAAAGAAAACACTGGTTGTTGGCTGAAGTGCCCATCATAAAAGGAGAGAATCAGAGGACGTCTGGCTTTCTGACGCTATTGCTGTTGAATGGAAAGACAGTTATCTAACAGAAATCCCCATCAGAAGTCTAAAGAGAGTGAATCAGGGATGAAAGCAACCCCTCTCTTTTTCTTTCTTATTTCTAACTCCTTTCCCCTTCATTATGGCACATGAGTATGTAATGCTGGTGTCAAAGAGACAGGAACAAGTGAGAAAAGGGAGTGCTTTAAAAAAAAAAGTTGCCATAATATATATCTATTAGCAACCGTTTAACCGTCAACTGTTGTGGACCCAGATTTGATCTCCATTTAGTCAAACGTTGGGAGCCAAATGATAACACGGCGTCTCCAAAATGTGTTGGAACAATTTGAGTCGTGACCAACTTTCGTGTGTTGTTTCGGAGGAGAAAGATGAGTCGTATGTAAAGTAATGGTTTGCAACACCAAGGTGATTATTAGAAAGCCTTAACGGTGGGTTGATGCCAAGTGAACCACCCATTAAAATGAACGTGGCGGGAGGGTAAAACGATCCCTTAAAATTAGCTTTCGTTTATAGCTTTCAGCATTATATCACATAAGTCAAGTGAACAAATCAAAACTACATACTTTTCACTTTTCAGTGGTTCGAGTGTATTTTTTTAGTGTAAGATAAAACAAGATTTTTGATCCTATTTAAAAATGGATTATTCCGCTGCTGTGGAAGTTGTGGCTGCAGTGATACTGCCAACCTACCGACTCTCCTCTACGACCCCTCTCAATCCTCTGCGTCCTTGCAGGAGATACACGGACACCGCGAGAGCAGTTTTTTACTGAAATAAGATCCTTGGCACCAGCCTTTGCCAGGGAAAATACTGAAAACTTCAGAGGCCATTACCCCAGCTTCCACCATAAAGTAAAAATATGAAACGCTCTCAAGAGCTGAGTCAGTACGTCTTTGCCACCGCAGCGTTGCAACCTCCCTGTATGATTCCACGGCAGGCCGTTCCTCTGTCTGAAACTGACCTGCTGCACTCCACTAACCAAACAAACATAAATCATCATGCCTTAAAATGTCTACTCACTAATGGGGTGTCTGGGGTTCAGGTTCTTACTTCACCTATGCGACAAATAGTGTTACATTTCATGCCCTCCCCAAAGTGCAGTCAGTACTACCGGTGAAATCACCTTTTTAGTAGCTTAAAACATACTGTGATAATAATAAGTAGTTTAGAAATAACAAAATTCCCCCCCCCTTTTTCTCCCCAATTGCACCTGGCCAATCAACACACTCTCTGAGTCATCCTGGTCATTGCGCCACCCCCTCTGTCGATCCAGGGAGGGCTGCAGACTACCACATGCCTCCTCCTATACATGTGGAGTCCGAGTCACCAGCTGTTACTTTTCACCCGACAGGAATTTCACAAGGGGGACTCAGCGTGTGGGAGGATCACGTTATTCCCCCCAGTTCCCCCTCCCCACCGAACAGGCGCCCCAACCGACCAGGGGAGGCACTAGTGCAGTGACCAGGACACATACCCACATCTGGCTTCCCACCCGCAGACACGGCCAATTGTGTCTGCAGGGACGCCCGACCAAGCCGGAGGTAACACAGGGATTCAAACCGGCGATCCCTGTGTTAGTAGGCAACGGAATAGACCACTATGTTACCCGGACACCCCTGATATAAGAAAATGTTATTCGACTTTTCAGGTGTGTGAACGCGAATCATAAAACAATGTTATGTGATGTAAACAGAAACGTCATGCCCAATCACTGGCACCTCATAAATTATCAAATTAATTGATAAATTTCCATCGTGAGGGATACAGCTTTTCCAAGGACCATGGGTAAAATAGACTCTACAATCAGAATCTAGCCTGACAAAGCTAGATTCTGCTCCATGCTCGCCAACTAATATTTTCTTCAAAATTTGTCTGTCATTCCGGTTAGCGTAGCAGTCTATTCCTTTGCCTGCTGACATGGCGATCGCCGGTTCGAATCCCCGTGTTACCTCCGGCTTGGTCGGGCGTCCCTACAGACATAATTGGCCGTGTCTGCGGATGGGAAGCCGGATGTGGGTATGTGTCCTGGTCGCTAGGCGGGGGAACTGGGAGGAATAGCGTGATCCTCCCACGTGCTACGTCCCCCTGGTGAAACTTCTCACTGTCAGGGGAAAAGAAGCGGCTGGCAACTTCACATGTATCATAGGAAGCATGTGGTAGTCTGCAGCCCTCCCTGGATTGGCAACAGGGGTGGAGCAGCGACCGGGATGGCTTGGAAGACTGGGGGTAATTGGCCAAGTACAATTCGGGAGAAAAAAGGGGGGAAAAGAAATTTGTCACTACTATCAGATTATGTCAGCAGATTGTGATACATTATTGGGATGTCAAGAGCTAAGAAAACGCATTCACAGTAAACTGCATCCACCATGTTTCCACATGTGCCAAGTGTATCTAAAGGCTATACAGCAATACATATCCAACATCAGCTGTTCCCACTCTGACATAATAGGACATTGGACGAATCTGACAAAACTGAGTTAGCACCACTGCCCTACAAAACCAAAGAGCAACGACTGTGTAAGTATGGGAACAGAAACATTAGCATATTTCCTGTTCGAAAAAAATATTCTGGAAAGCTAGCTAGATTTAGATAGTGCATCATCTAAGAGCATTTGTATCTGTCTATATGAATACAAAACTCTCACGTGCTGACCTTGAAAACACACAAAATGTAGTTACTGCTGTCCTCTGTGTTTTTATTACATAGCTCAGAGTTACACAGAGTCAAATTTAGACCCAGTCCGGCTAATCTGAATCTAAGTTGGTTTGGCTACATGAGCAGGGGCCTAAAAGTTTTACATATGACACTGGTAACGCCAGCTAAACCAGCTGCTGCATGTGAACCTGTGCTGGGGCAGTTAGTGCATACAGCGCTGTATGTATGTGGGTTAGGCAGCACTATATCATTTGTATTATTAGTAGATCTGGACAAAAATATGTTTGAACACAATTAAATAAATGCACTTGATTTATCATGCCAGACTCCGCTTTCAGTGGGACTGCTGATGACTCTGGGCTAAGGTGAATACCACAATTTGCAACACCACAGGAATGAATACGGCTAATGTACTGCAAAAATAAAGTTAAAATGGGCATTTCTTGCAGTGATATATTTTGGTTCATGTTATACCTTCTCTTTCCAAACTTTCTTGTCACTCTCTGCATGCTAGCTGCAGAGGCAAAAATAGCATAAAAATATTTTAAACCAGTGGAGGCATTCCTTAAAAAAATGAGACAATTTAAGCTCCCCTCTTCTCTTTTTTTCCTTTTCTCCAAATATTCAAAATGGATTCACTTGTATTTTTCCTGGTCTGAGCAGTAGAAAGGCACTAAGCTGGGAGTGGGTTTCAGTTCTAAACCTTCAATGAAATGGCTGTATTAGTGGTCTCCATGGTTCTAGTTTGCTGTGGGTAATAAACAGGAAAGGCTCCAAAATCAGCTTAGCTTAGATGTATTCTGTTACATTTACGTAAAAAAAAAGTTTAAAAAAAAAAAAACAACTGGTTTTTCTCTCATTTTCTTTTTGTTTCATTTTGTGTCCCATCTGTTTATCTTTAGCCTCATCAAATGGTTAAAAGTTGAAGGTTTGATACCATGAGCAAGAGAGGTTGGAGTTTGTTTGGTAAAACATGGTTTGAATCAGTCTGTTGAGGGAAAAAAAAATACAAGAGAGCAATATATTTCTTCTGCTGCGGTGATCCATGTGCTAGAGGCCATGATACACAGCAGTCTGGGGCAGGTTTGACAGCTCGCAACAGAATTTATTCTAATTTACTTCCATTTCGCCTACTTTGCTGTCTATTGAATGGATTTGTTGCATTTACCTGCCTCTTGCTGAATTCCACACTGACCATCTCCATAACCTCATAAAGTTTTTCTCATGTGGCTTCACCTTTAGACAAGTGGCAGGTTATTAATCTGGAGTGGAGGACTGCAGGAAAGCTAGACTGAGGCAAAGATGAGGGTTGCTCTGAGACTGGAATATGAACTGGGACAAGGAACTTGAAAAAGAGGCTGATTATTCATTTGTACTGATTGTCCCTACCAGTAAATTTCATGGGGAAACCATTTCCATTCAAGTTCACTATTAGCATCTATAGCGCAGTTTTCCAGCCCCTAAACTTGAGAGCCTAAAACATCTGTTAGCCAGGAAGGCGTCGCTTCTTTCCCTTTTATCATGAATATATATATATATCTCTGTATCAAGCATCCCTCAGGTTTGAATCCAGCCTGTCACATAATGCATATGCACAGATGTGCAGTTCGCTGCATATTTGGGACATCCCTTGGATATTATCCACCCTTCTTTATATCAATGCCTATGGGATCTACAAACTTGTTTCTCGTAGGAACATGGTCCCAATGCTGTAGGAGACTTTCCTCATAGAGGCCGGAGGGGCTGAACGAGAACTGGTAAGTGAGGCATGGCTGTGAGATGTCCCTGCCTCCAGGAAGTAACACGTTCCTGGGATTTCCTTGGGAAAATTGTCCGGGAGTTCCAACCGAGAACGAGGGACGAACGAAAAAGAACGATCATCTTTCAGCAACCTGGGGGAAGAGAGCAGACAGATAAAGAGTGAACAAAGGAAGAGGCAGGAATAGAGGGAAAAACAGGAAAAAAAGGAGAGGAAAGGAAAGGAAGATTGGTGAAAGGAAAGGAAAGGAAAGAGAAAAAAAACAAAGGGGAGGATAAGGGGAGAGAGGAAAGAGGAAATTAAATATTTCCGAGAAAAGAGGAGACGAGAAGCAGACAAGGGATGGAAAACATTAAGGCACACAAAGAGAAAAGATAAGCAAAAGTACATTACATTACTTTATGTTGAAAGATGATGGAAAATTGATTTTTAGTATTCATTGTTATGTGTTTTACATGTGTGTGTATATCTGAGTCCACAGCTTAATCCCTGTAGTGTAACACAGCTTTGTTTAAAGATAATTAAGTACCATTACTACAAACACCATTAGTCACTGGTTAAATAAAACACACACACACACACACACACACACACACACACACACACACACAAAATCTCTGACAATGTGTTGTCACACTTTTGTGTAGTAACTGTCACAAAAATAACAAATGTTCTTGCTGTCCCTACAGGCCAACTCAAAGACAATCGCACAGGTGACCATGAAAAGTGGCATATACCAGGGTGATGCACTATCCCCGCTGCTGTTCTGCATAGGCCTGAACCCCCTCAGTCAGATTATTATAAATAGTGGATATGGATACAGGTTCAGGAGTGGAGTTACCATCAGCCACGTCCTATACATGGATGACATCAAGCTGTATGCCAGGAATGAGCAAGACATTGACTCAGTTATCCACCTCACCAGGATCTAAAGCGACAACATCGGGATGTCATTAGGACTGGACAAGTGCGGTCGAATGGTGGTAAAATGAGGAAAGATGGTGAAGACCGAAGGGGTTGAATTACCAGATGGCAGGATAACAGCCATACAGGACAGGTAGTACCTGGGTATTCCACAGGCAAATGGAAACCATGAGGAAGCAGCAAGGAGGTCAGCTACAGCCAAATACCTCCAAAGAGTGAGGCAGGTCCTGAGGAGCCAGCTCAATGAGAAGAATAAGATCCAAGCCATCAACACATATGCCCTACCAGTCATCAGATAGTCAGCTGGAATAATAAGCTGGCCAAAGGAGTAGAAAAAGGCCACTGATATCAGGATCCAAAAACTCCTCACAATGCATGGAGGGTTCCACCCAAACTCCAGCAGCCTGAGACTGTACGATAAGCAAAAAGATGGGGGCCGAGGTTAGTCAGTGTCACAGCCACTGTCCAGGATGAAACAAGGAACAACGAACTGCTGAGTGTGTACCTCAAGCAGCAGAAGACAGAGAATGGAGAATGGGGAAGAAGAAGAGGAGGAGGTATCTTGGAAGACTAAGCCCCTCCAGATAGAAGGTGTGACTGATATTGAGAAATCCTACCAGTGGCGTGAAAAGGCTGGAATGAAGGGCAGCACAGAGGCTCTGATCACAGAAGCACAAGAACAGGCAATCAGGGCCAAATCAGTTGAAGCAGGGGTCTACCACACCAGACAAGACCCAAGATGCAGGCTGTGCAAAGACGCCCCTGAGCCAGTACGACACTTAATAGCAGGGTGTAAAATGCTAGCTGGGAAAGCGTACACTGAAAAGCATAACCAAGTGGCTGGGATAGTGTACAGGAACATCTGTATGGAATACAGACTGGAAGTCCACAATTCCAAATGGGAGACACCGCCAAAGGTGGTTGAGTATGGCAGAGTTAAGATCCTGCGGGACTTGAAGTTCCAGACTGAGAAGCAGGTGCTAGCTAACCAACCAGACATTATAGTAGTCGACAAGTAACAGAAGACAGTAGTGGTGGTTGATGTAGCAATCCCAAGTGATGGCAACACCAAGTAGAAAGAGCATGAGAAGCTAGAGAAATACCAAGGCCTGGAGGAAGAACTAGATCGGATGTGGAAGGTGAAATCTACAATAGCCCCATTGGTAATAGGAGCACTGGGAGCCGTGACCCCCAAACTGGGAGAGTGGCTCCAGCAGATTCCAGGAAAAACACCTGAGGTCTCTGTCCAAAAGAATGTAGTGCTAGGGACTGCTAAGATACTGGACAGAACTCTCAAACGCTGCCCAAAAAAAGAGTGACAGAGAGATTTATATATATAAAAAAATCTCCCTCTCAAATCTTTGTCACATTTGGTGGTTACCTGTGTGATTGTCTTGGAGTTGACCTCTAGTGTTTTTTTTCACTGCCACATTGAGTTCTTGATGAAGGCTATTAGTGACCTGTTGGCTTTTGTATAGTGCCAAGCACTCCAGTAACAGGTGTGGGGCATTGAATCGTAGGCTTTCATGTAGTCAATCCAGGCTGTGCTCATGTTGGTCTGTCTGGTCTTAGAGTCTTGGGTGACTGCTCTATCAACCAGTAGCTGGTGCTTTGGCCCTCTGGTGTTGTTCCCAACTCCTTTCTGAGTTTCACTCATGCATTGACTCATGTGTCCATTCAGCTTAGCTGCTATGATGCCTGACAGGGTCTTCCATGTTGTGGACATACAGGTTATCAGCTGGTAGTTTGAAGGTGTTGTACCCTAGTGGGGATCCTTCATGATCAGTATTGTTCTCCCCTGTGTTAGCCAGTCAGGGTGAGACCCTGATGTTAGCAGCTGGTTCATCTGTGTCACCAGGTATTCATGGAGTGCGGTTAGCTTCTTTAGCCAGTAGGCGTGAATCATGTCAGGGCCTGACGCAGTCCAGCTCTTCATAATTGAGACTCATCGTTGGATATCGGCCACTGTGATGACTGGTTTTTGTTCTGGGATATGGCTGTGGTCTGCTTTTAGGCCCACCAGCCACTGGGCATTGGTGTGCCCCCTTTTCCCATATATTCATTCAGTATTGCTCAGACTCTTTTCTCGGTGGGTCTGATGTTTTTCCATTGTTGCTCTGCAGCTGGGAGTACACTTTGAATGGTTCTTTGAGAAACAGGCCGTTCACTCTTTTGGCTTCTACTTCTCTCTGGCGGTCAGAGCTGTGAGCCTTTGGCAATTTCCAGGGCCTCACTTATGGACAGTTTGCTGTGCTTCTTCAACCAGGGCCTGTCTTTCATCACACCTTTCTGCACCTCTGTGCTGCTTAGACCTTGGCTTCCAGCCTTCTTCCATGGAGGGTACTGTTGGTGACCTGTGTTCTTAAACTTGTACCCAAGCATCTCCAGGATTATGGTTGCAGTGGCATATACAAGCTCATTGGTCTCTGTTGTCGTGGCAGTTGAGATGTTGCGTAAGACCTGTGTTCACATCTGCAAGCAGGCTTTGTGATGGTACTTTGTCATTGAGTCGTGGAAGCCATGCCCAGAGGTTGACTGTCTTTAGTTTGGCCACGATTCTCACTTGAACCTTAGTAGCTTCAGCTGTTATGGCTAGTAGTATTGTTTCAGCTGGTTGGGGTCTATCCTCATGTATCTTCTGCCTGCTGGGTGGCCTTTCAGGGTGCTGAACTGTATAGTCATCCTGCTGGAGCCTCTCCATCTCAAGTCATGACAGAAGCTTCCTACTATAGATGTTTGAGCATGGAGCCACTAGCTGCTTCTGACTCAGTGTGGAAATAGGTCTCCTGCTGGTCCACAGTTCCCACATTCGCTTCATAGGGCCCCTCTCCAGGGGTTCTGCTGTTATAGTAGCATTCCATCAATTCCAGGTTCTCAGCCCCTATCCATGAATGTCTTGTTCCAGTAGCCCATTTCTCATCAGGGTGCCCTGGTTCCCCAACACCTGATGCGGACCTCGCTGGCTCAGGCGACATCCAAGATGGTATGACTATTCATATTGCTCTCACTCATCCGAGGTGACTGGCTTGTATAGCATTGGGAGTGTAAGCCACGGACTCTTACGGGAGACTTGTCCCAACCGGGGTTTGAACAGTCTGGAGCCAGTATGGAGAGCTGACTATCCAGCTGCTATATATATATATATATATATATATATATATATATATTATATACATATTTTCCGAACCGCTTATCCTGCTCTCAGGGTTGCGGGGATGCTGGAGCCAATCCCAGCATTCATTGGCCGGCAGGCGGGGAGGACACACCCTGGACAGGCTACCAGACTATCACACAGGGCCGGCATACACACACACACACACGCACATTCATACCTAGGGACAATTTTTAGTATGGCCGATTCATCTGACCTACATGTTTTTGGACTGTGGGAGGAAACCGAAGCCCCCGGAGGAAACCCACGCAGACACGAGAACATGCAAACTCCACACAGGACAACCCGGGACGACCCCCAAGGTTGGACAACCCCAGGGCTCGAACTCAGGACCTTCTTACTGTGAGGTGACCGTGCTAACCACTGCCGCACCGTGCCGCCTATGTATGTATATGTGTGTGTGTGTGTGTGTGTGTATAGTATATATACTACACACACACACACACACACACACACACACACACACACTCATATATGTGTGTGTGTCTGTGTGTGTGAAACAAAGGTAACCATGGCAAAGGACAGGACTCTCAATCCTCTGTGTCACGGCTAATAGGCACAGAGAGAGATAAAAATAACAAGTGTATGTCTGTGTGTGCCTGTGTGTTTGCATGCCTCTTTTTCAAAGTTTGTCCTTACATATAGTACATGTTACATCCTATTCATACCTGTGAATGTGAGTACATGTATGTGTACAACGGTATATGCAGACACTTACTGATAAGTTGTTGGACTGACATTGATGCATCTGGGATGGCTTCCAGATTCAAACTTGCTGGCCAGCGTTACATTGTTCCCAAAGAGGCAATAGCGTGGCATCTTCACTCCTACCACGCCCGCCAGCACTGAACCTGTATGGATACCTATTCTTAGCTGAAAGAGGGAGGAAGAAAGGAAAAGAGGAATACAAGAAGGTATAGGGGAGAAGCAGAGAATAAGGAAGAGAGATTACAAACAAGTAAAAGAACAGAACAAGCAAGGCTATGTTTATATTTGTCATTGCAATGTGATTTTTGAGGTCTGGTTGTAGAGATCATAATTTATGACCCATTTCACTGCATGTCTACACTTTGGCTGAAAATGATTTGGTGTGTCCCCTTTTACTGTACTTATTTGCATCTGCCAGCATTAACTTTTCCTGCTGTCCTGCTCCATCTCTTTATAGTGCTTATATGTCAGTTTCTTGAATCTTGTCGTAGACGGAACGTGTCCAGACTAAACAGAATTCCAAATCCAAGTGCCAGCCTAACTTGCAAATCTGGTTTTGAAGACCCGATAAGCAAAGTCAGCAAAGTCTTATTTTTGTGTGTCCAGACCTAACACTGAACGTGTCCTGGTATGAAAGGGTTATAAATGCTGCACTAAAACCACAAGTATAGACTGAAAAACCTAATCGGTCCCAGCATTTGCTGAACTTTTGCCACAATACACTTGACCACCCACTCCCCATCACTGCTGCCAATATCAAAAAGAGAAATACCTTATGTTCACAAAACATGCCTCTGTTTTGAACTGACGTCATGTCATGTCATTCTCCCAAGCCTTGCAGTGGGGGAAAAATGTCTTGTTTGACGCAGAAATGCTGGCTGTGCGTTACGCTTAAGAACAGCAATGGCAGCCATATTAGCACCACATTCCTGCCCCCTGGCTCCTGTTAACTATTTTGAGGGTGTGTGTCAGCGGATTTTTGCAAAGCTAGGAATCTCAAAATAGTGTTGTCAGGGAGAGAAATGTAAACCTACGCAATCGCTGGCAGCACCTCCCAGTAAGAGAAAATAAGCAGCAACCTAACTGCCAAGATACAACATGGCTGGATTATAAATCCGTGAATGGGTTTACGGTGGAACAATAGCCTCATTTTTCCAAATTTAAATTTTTCCTTTTCACTTCATTGCCTTGCAACAACCTACTGATTCCCTTCACTTTGTGATAACTTCACACACACACACACACACACACACACACACACACACACACACACACACACACACACACACACACACACACACACACACACACACAAAGAAATGCCTGTGGATCCCAGTAGATTACTAATGATCCACTTCAGCATCTATCACCTAGGTAACCAACGCCACTGAGTGCATGCCAGTAGACTGCAAGGTAGTCATAGCAACAACAGGGAGTTGGGGGTCGAGGAAGAGCTAGCCAGCAAGCAGGGGAGTAGCAAGAGAGACAGACAGAGATAGAAGAAGAAAAAAATAGAGCCAGGAAAAACCAAGACAGGGTAAGGGAGGACAAAGAGACAGATAGAAGGAGAGTGAAAGAAAGAAGAGAAAAGACAGATGGAAAGGACTTTTTCAACTGAGCTGCTTGTCCTTCAGATGCTGATGTTTTTCCTTCTTTTGAATATGCGCGCACACACACACACACACACACACACACACACACACACACACACACACACACACACACACACACACAGAAAACAAATATGAAATGGCATTCTCTCCATTAGCCTTTCATTCTGTTCCTGTCACTTCCCTTCTCTCAAAACACACATACACCACTATACCCTCCAAGTATTTTTGCCTGTGAGTCAGCATCCAGAGTACATGGCTCCAAACTAACCAATCAGCAAACTGTGACTGGCACTGCCAACCAATCACATTCTTGTATTACTCTGGCCATCCTGACAGCCACTGAGACAGAGGAGACAGAGATAGACAAGCAACGGGAAAGACAAAGGAGAGCCAAGTCAAGTCAATTTTACTTGTATAGCCCAATATCACAAATTACACATTTGCCAGATGAAGTAAACCGAATACACTTAGACGGAGATAGACAGAGGCTGAGAGGAAGACGGGGGTTCTTTCAGTGACACTTATGTTTATCGTGTCTGTCAAAAATGACGCATGACAAACCACACACACACACACACACACACACACACACACACACACACACACACACACACACACACACACACACACACACACACACACACACACACACACACGCAGACAGCACAGGTTGAGAGCCTGAGGCTAAAACTGAAATATGGATATAAGGATAAATTAAGAGAAAACAGGAGGGTGTCATGGGTGTTTGGAAGCAGGTTTTAGAGAGAGAGAGAGAGAGAGAGAGAGAGAGAGAGAGAGAGAGAGAGAGAGAGAGAGAGAGAGAGAGAGAGAGAGAGAGAGAGAGAGAGAGAGAGATAAAGGGCTAAAGCAGAGCTTTGGTGCTTGGCTATGCCTTTCTATGGACTGCAGCAGGAGCACAACCAGAACACATAACGATGGCCCCTCTCTGATACAGAAGCTATCAAATCTGTCTATCTGTTTGCCCATCTCCGTCTCTAACTCTCAGTCTCTGTTGTGCCATCTGACATCGAATCTCATCCAAAGATGCTTGGTGTGAGAGGCATCATAGCTGCCAAAGCGCATGAATGTAGTAAGAAAGAAGAGCATGCACAAGGAAGCCAATGTCTATATGTATGTTCTCTCTCTCTCTCTCTCTCTCTCTCTCTCCTCTCTCTCCTCTCTCTACTCTCTCTCTCTCTCTCTCTCTCTCTCTCTCTCTCTCTCTCTCTCTGTTTTTGTCATAATATTCCCCTAGGTTATATTATTAACAATGTCAAACTTTTGGATCTGTGTAGAAAAATTCTCTATTTACTATTCTGCCTCCACAGAGCAGAGCACAGGGTGGGCTAGAGGACAAGGCCTATATGGCTGGTAGAGATGCAACACCATGCTCAAGGACACTTCAGCAGGACAGATGCTTGCCCTCATGGGGCTTAAATCCTAGTCCAGCAGTTGAAAGGGCTGTCTCCCCAAACTATTGCACACCCCAAAACAGCATCAATGGGTGGCACAGTGGTAAGCACTGTCGCCTCACGACAAGAAGGTCCTGGGTTCGAACCCCAGGGTTGTCCAACCTTGGGGGTCATCCCAGGTCGTCTTCTGTGCGCAGTGTGCATGTTCTCCCCATGTCTGCGGTGGGTTTTCTCCGGGTACTACGGTTTCCCCCACCATCAAAAAGGCATACATGTTAGGGTTAATACTCCTGTCTGTGCCCTTGACCGAGGCATGGCAAGACGAACTGGAGTTGCTCCCTGGGTGCTGCACGGCGGCTGCCCACTGCTCCTAGCTACACAGCTAGGATGGGTTAAGTACAGAGTGTAATTTCCCTACGGGGATCAACGGAGAATATCAAAAAACAAAAAAAATCAAAAATCTCCACCTCACTGAATGGTTTGCAGTGGAGAGCAAAACAGAGATAAGGGGAGAGAGAAGGAGACTCAAACCCGCAACCTTACAAGTACATGGTATGCACCTTAGCAAACTGATCCCCAAAGGCAGGCCAAGAGAGAACGGTCACCTTATCAGATATTGGATTGACTAGAGGTGACAAGGGGGGCTCACTCAATGTACAAACTATACAGCTTGCTTGATGCATTTAGCACCATGTCATCATTTTATTGGCTAGGAAAACAAACCTATTTAGAGTTGGGGTTGAGTTTTAGCCACTAGAACAGCTTCAGTTAATGTTAGCATTAGATTTAGCAACTGAAAGCGAGTCCCAGCCAGACACCACTGGAGCAGCAAGTCTAAGAATCAAACATGCCTTATGGGTTCGCATGTTGCAGGAAGACCCCTACTGACTCCCCATAAATAAACCATATCCCATGCCTCCTTCTCTTTCTGCTGTGTTAAGATGAAAGGTTCGCGCTCATTCATCTTTTCGCTCTCTCCCTCCCTCTTCATTTCTTCAACCCAGGAAAGAGGCATCACACTTTCCCTCTCTCTCGTTTTTTGACATACACATAACACATAGACATCCACTGAAAGGTGCATAAACGATAAAGCGAAGCCTTAAATTGGCATTTAAAGTTTTGCTAACCACTGCACCAGGCCAAACCCACTGATCAGTCACTGAAAAACTAGTGTAATGCAGGCATTTGTTTCCAGCCCAAGACAAATAATGTTAGCGAATACATTTTGCACTTCTTTTATCATCATCATCATCATCATCATCATCATCATCATCATCATCATCACCACTATCCAAACCGCTTATCCTTACTCAGGGTCACGGGGATGCTGGAGCCTAGCCAAGCAGTCATTGGGCGGCAGGCGGGCAGACACCCTGGACAGGCCACCAGTCCATCACAGGGCCCACACACACACACACACACACACACACACACACACACACACACACACACACACACACACACACATTCACACCAAGGACAATTTAGTGCAGCTGATTCACCTGACCTACATGTCTTCAGAGTGTGGGAGGAAACCGGAGCCCCCGGAGGAAACCCACGCAGCCACGGGGAGGACATGCCAACTCCACACAGAGGATGACCCGCGACGACCCCCCAAGGTGGGACAACCCGGGGGGTTTGAACCCTGGACTTATTTTACTAAATTATGCTTCCAAGCGTAGAACACACAAATAGTTAAGGTTATCAAGGATGTACTCAGTTCTCCATGTCACTACAGGCTAGAACCGTTTAAATATTCACATCCTGCATGCAACACCAGATAGGTAAGGTGAGAAGGATTCAGACTGTTTGACATAAGATGTACATATCCTGGACATCTTAACCAGATCTAGCACTTGTACGTCTGGCTGTCATCGAATCACTCAAATATTAGCGAACTGATAAAGTTGAAAGTGGGAGGTCCTGGCAGGGGGGAGCCGCTGATTCACCCAGATACCATCGGAAGAAAAATTGTGATTGGTTCATTTTCCATTCCACTATATTAACCCACTGTTTGCCAAGACATATTAGTCCAAGTTTATAACGACGATCTAGAAATTATTACAATTATTTCAGTGAATAAAAATTCAAATTACAGGAGAATTAAGAGGACCTCGGCTCCACTGAAAAGGACATGAGCCCCCCCTGAAAGCCTATTTTGAGAAATTTAGAGAGCACTCTGAAACACTGTGCATTTTTGTGTCACAGGTTATAGATTTTTATTTTTCTGTACATTGAATTTCCTGAAATGAATAATAATAGCAGGGCGTCCGAGTAGTGTGGCGGTCTATTCCGTTGCTTACCAACACAGGGATCAGCGGTTCGAATCCCAGTGTTACCTCCGACTTGGTCGGTCATCCCTACAGACACAATTGGCCGTGTCTGTGGGTGGGAAGCCGGATGTGGGTATGTGTTCCGGTTGCTGCACTAGCGCCTACTCTGGTCTATCGGGGCGCCTGTTGGGGGGGGGACTGGGGAGAATAGCGTGATCCTCCCACGCGTTACGTCCCCCTGGTGAAACTCCTCACTGTCAGGTGAAAAGAAGTAGCTAGCGACTCCACATGTATTGGAGGAGGCATGTGGTAGGCTGCAGCCCTCCCCGGATCGGCAGAGGGGGTGGAGCAGTGACTGGGATGGCTCGGAAGAGTGGGGTTATTGGCCAAGTACAATTGGGGAGAAAAAAGAGGGAAAATCCAATAATAACAACAATAATAATAATACTAGCAAAAATATGTCAATGTTGTGTTTATTTGCTCCATTACATTACGACTTCCGAACATCTGTCTCCACTGTAATAATCACATTGCTGGGTCCATTCTGTGGCCGTCCATGCATGGTGGCAGACTCAAATCACTACGTTTACATCACCACTTTAACCTCTCCTCTTCACTGAGTTGGTTAGCTAACAAGTTGCCCTTAGGACGCTTTTGATTTAAGGTACGAATCGGGGAATTATCTGCTTGACCTGTGTGTTTGTGAGGACTGGCCCTACTCCTATTTACTACTGACATTTTGGGATGATTGTTATGTGATTCTTTTCCCTAACTGCGATGCAACTGCTCTATTCTGTTTTCTCAGATTGACTTGCATGAAGCAGGATAAGCTAGCCTATAATATAGTCGATGTGTGCGGCATTGTGTGCTATGCACCTGCACCCTGTATGCTGTATCTTGTGCAATAGTGATTGCCATTTTATTTAAGCCTGTGGTGTTTTTGCAAGGTGTGGAACACAAGTATGATGGGTACTGTATTATAGTGTATTATCATAGTGATGTTGCCTCCAGGATGTCTTACTACGCAGTAGTACCGTGTGGCTTTGGTCCTGCTAAGAATTTGACCATGATAGTCTTCTCAGACGGGGAGCGGTTGACGCGCCTAGGCGAGCGGGCAGGTAGGGAGATGGGGGCAAGCCGTCAGGCAGAGCGACGAACGGGCGCAATCCCGTGAAACTGTCACGGTCGTCCTCGTCTCACGCACACGCCCACCCACTGCCAGAGTTGAATTGTCTTGAACTTTTTTCTACACAATGCGGAATGTCACTCCACAAAATGGACGAGAGACTGACTGTTGCCGTGTGTGCCAATTATGTGATTTAGTTATGGACTCTTTCAATATTTCTAGAAGATATATTTTAATTTGTTGCTGTAGCCTATAAAGAAAATACAGTTGTATTGGCCGGGGGCGTCGTAGTGGCGGGGACCTACTAAGGGCCCAGAAAGGGGGGAGGGGGTGCCTTGGGAAACCTGGAATTAAAAGTTTGTTTTGGTTTGCAAATGTTTATTTCTAACTAATTAGTGTCATAACTTCAGTTAAAACTGGCTCAATACATCGGTTGAGGGACTTAAAGGAAACAGTGGAGGCTCTCTGAGGCCCCTCTCACCCCTTACAAAATGCAAAATGGTTTAGTCCGCCCCTCACGAGCATCTCTCAATGCAGCTCATCCAGTCCTGTCGCGAGTTGCTGCTGATACAAGCACAAGCAGAGGTCAGATCAGGGATGTCCCAGGAGAGGCTGAACAGCCTGGCATTACTCTCAATTGAAAGCCGATTAGCAAAACAATTGGACTTTAAAGATCTAATCAACGACTTTGCAAACAAGAAGTCCCGTCAGTGGGCATATACTGTTGAATAAGCATCATGGGTGTCAGCATCAGTACCCTAAGATGCATCAAAGTTTCAAGTGATACTATACATTTTTTCAGTCACTGCAAGATAGTTAGGTTAGGTTAAGTTAGGTTAAAATAGCGTAATGTACTGTGAATGTAAATAATATACAGTATGCTAGAACTAAAAAAAGTGATGCATGAGAGACAAAAGAGGAAAGGGGCCCGCGGAGACTGCTTATGTATAGGGCCCAGAATTTTGTGCTACGGCCCTGGTATTGGCAGGGATTCTGTAGTGCACAGAAGCCATTTCTGCGGCTACCACAGATAGAGTGCCTGGCATTTACTCGCGAAGCCCTTGATTGCCTGTCGATTCACATGAGGAGCGCATCGAGACCCCGCGGATCCAAGCGAGTACATACGCAGGCGGAGTGTCTCTTACCGTTTTCATCTCTGTTGCTGCCGCAGAGTTTTGGCGTGAGAATTGTTTGGGCAGCGTGAGGGCATGAGGCTGGAGGAGAGTTTGCAACCCTGGTGGAGGTTAAAGCGAATGGCATGGGGAGGGCAACCAAATGTTTAGCTTGTGCCTAAAATCCCCGTCTTCCTTTACAGCATGCTTTTGATTCCAAGAATCAGAGTCTGAGAGTTGGGAGTCAGCAGAGTGCTGTTTTCAATGGTCTGCACTTTCAGCGGCCTGGTGGAAACTGCCTCAGACAGCATCCCACGTTAGTGCTCTCTGCACTCTGCAGTGAATGTGCTTACAAACACACACACACACACAGACACACAGACACACAGACACACACACACACAGACACACACACACACACACACACACACACACACACACACACACACACACAGTTACTTGCAGGTGTGCACATACACAAGAGGATGAAGAAGTAAAATAAGGATTTGCCTAAAACTATAGCAATTCCAAATAGTAGTTATAGGTAATAATAAACAGAATGAGAGACAGTGGAGACCTTCAGTGGAGAGACGTGTAAAATGAAAGGACAAGGAGGAGGATGTGCAAGGAGGTGGGCCAAAGGAGTTGGCAAAGGAGCAGGAGACCTGAGATACAAGACAGAAAAGGAGAGAAAGAAAAAAGGACAAATGATGATGATAGGGAAAGAGGTAAGTAAAATGGTAAGGGGTTAGAAGAAAGATAAGGAATAAATACAGCTGCAAGTGGCGAATAACGGGGTCCAAGCAATATTGCATCTGCCTACCAACATTATAGCGCCCCCATGAGTCTGATCTGTTTCATATTTGGTACATGGCTTCTATGTATGTGTCACAAAGAAGAAACCTGTGAAGTTTCGTGAAGATCGGCCATTCACACTAGCAAATATTAGCTACTGAATTTTGATTGGCTGTTTGGCGGCCATTTTGGTAATCCAGCCAATCGGCACTTTAGGCAATGTAGCCAAATTGGTCCAAGTATAAGTATACCAAATTTCAGATTTTTAGCTCAAAGCGGTTTTTGAGATATTGACATGTGTCAGTTGTAGCGCCCCCTACGGACAAATGTCACAAAATGTGGTGTGCTTCCAAAGAATGTTGTGTTGAGTTTCGTTACGTTTGAACAATCATATCACAAGATATAGGCAATAGAATCACTATGGACCACACCTTACATTTTGATTGCCATGTAACTTCGAAATGGAAAGGCATATTAAAATTCTTTCGAAAACTTTTTATCAGCATTGTCTGGAGATGACGAATACCAAATTTCATGCGAATCGGACGAACAGCCTCAGACTAGTTCATTTTACTTTCACTTTCGTTTTTTTGAAAATAGCGGGAAAATTTGGCAGGTGGAAATTGGCGGGAATGGGTGCGTTAGATTCGAAAGCTTCCAAAGAATTAGAGGGGGGGGGGGAATTTCTCAAAAATTCCATACAGAGCCCGAGATATGACCCAAAACGTAAATCCACTTATTGTAGCGTTTTGCTGAAACAATAATAATCCTTAGAAAAACAACAGGGTTCCACAGCTATCGCTGCTTGGACCCCTAAAAAGAAAAAGGGACCAAAGACCGGGAAGAAAGAAAGGATAGAAATAAGGCAATTTGTGTTTAAAGAATTCCTCGCTGAACCACAGGGAAGGAGGGCATCACATTTGTCAAATTACAGCAACCTTCCAACTGTGGCAACACATTAGTTAAATCCCTGAGCTAACTCACAGGAGGTGTCATAGTAAATCTTAATGTGTTGCAGCAGTCTCGTTTAACCCAAATGCACTGGAATGGAAATTATGAATATAGCATACAAGAAATGGATGAAAGAAGAAGGGGAGCGAATTCATGAATAATGAAAAAAAGGTTGAAAATGCGTACGGAAACAAGAAAGAAAGGGAAGAAGTGTTATCGTGCATTTAAATATGTGAAAGAAGAGGGATGATAGCGGAGCTTTGACTGCTCACAGATGTTACATTGTTTTGTCTTCAAGCATATTTCAAGATTTTTATGTCAATTTCATATAATCATCTCGACTAGTGCAGAGAATGACAGTAAACAAAGCTCAAGAGTAAAGAGTGTTTGACACGAAAAAGGTCAGCAGCCACTCTCAAAACCCATAATACTGTGCACTCAATACAGTGCATAGCATAGCCGAATCCGTTAAACCTTGAAGGTCCCCACATCCAGGAGTGTAACATTTAAAAAGCATGCCAACCTTTCAGGTTAAGATGCTCGGTCCCAAGAATAGTGTCAAAATGACAGCATGCTTATCAACAGACTTCAGGAATGAAGATCAGTTTGAGTCAGAGACACTGACTTCCGGGTCTGCTCATCACCATGTGAGGCGCATTTCTTCATTGCTCCATGAGGGTGTGACTAAATTCAAATTACGAGCATGATTTATCTGCAGATACTTGTTGGTACCCTGTTTTGTTTTGTTTTGTTTTTCTGTCTTAACACAACTTCAGCCCACTTTTTCCATTTTTGAGCCGGCCATGTCCTCTACTCAACTGAAGGTAGATACATTGCAAGGACGCCACTACAAAGCCTCACCCTTGACTGATCCAGGTTTCCTGCCAAAGCCACACAGACGCCTGGCCAATCCTAGTGCTTGAATGCTACGCGGGGCGTGTCTTGCCTATAAGTGCTGTGGGATTCATAATAACATGCCAAAGCCAGATGCTAACCATGCTAACCTTTCTGATTGGGAGCAGCTTGACTCAATGCGTGCTTCCATGAAATGTGATATATGCGGGAGAATTGATTTACTGGCTTCTGACCTTCTCTTGGTGATTACTTCAGTAAAACGGCACTGGAAATTACAGTTGAACCTCTACGACAGCGGCTAAACAGCCATGACCAGACCACACATGAGCTGGAGTGTGCATGCACAGACAACGGCAGCTAGCTGTCCAAGCCGGACTCAATAGTGAACACTCTGAAAGCCCAGGTGAAACTACTGACTGGCAAATGTGAGGACTTGGAAGGTCAAGGAGAAATAATGCTCATTTGATTGGTGTTCCAGATGGTTTGGAGGGTCCTCGCCCGACCAACTTTGTTGCACAACTGCAACTGAGGCTGGATGAGACGCTGTTACTTGACCAACCCCATCTCCGCACAAAGGCCAAGGAGGGAGAAGCGCCCCGTCCTTCTATCATCAAGAGCCACGACTTCCAATGTCCGCAATGAAATTTTGCAACATGCTGGCGAAGCCTCCCGGGCTTCTCCACTCCAGTACAGGGTTAGAAAACTTTTCATCTTCCTTGACTAGACCGCTTCCATCTCCAAAAAGCGCACTTCCTTTGCAGGTGTGAAGTGGCAGCGCCACTCCTGTCCCAGTACTAAATTTGGTCTTCTCTTCCCACCTGTACTGAAATAACCCTGCTAGGCGGATCAACGCACACATTCAACGACCCGGACTCAGCCATGGACTTTGTTAACGCAAGTGTGAAAAAGTCAGTCAACCCAAATGCTGTGGTCTAGTGGGCAGTCATTTCTTTCCCCTTTAATTTTTGGTACCAACAGTGTGCTGCATAACTCTTATTTTATAAAGTTACCTTAAAAATTGAGATCTATCGTCTTATTTGCCATACTTTTATGAGTAATTAATGCTCTCTACTTATCACAAATAACTCAGTGTTATGTCATATCCCCTCTTAGATGGAACTTTGGTTTTATATCAACAGAGAGTTCAGACAGACAATGGGATTAGCATGTGTCTCGTTTGGGGAGGCGCTTATTCAAGGGGGGTGGGGGCTGGTTTGTTGTTCACTTCTTACATGTTCTTTGTTGTACTTTAATTTACTTGTCACTAGGTCACTTTACTTAAACGTTTGTAATGGCTATTCATTTATCATTGAATACACTTGTACATACCCTCACTTAAATTGAGAATAGGATATGGCTCATCCTAGCCCATTTTGTCCGACTGGGAGGGGGTCAAAATGCGTAAGTTGGCTATGTAGATGTCTAAATAAGCCAATGAAGCATAGCAAGTACGCCACCAGCTTCACCATTTAGGAGTACATATCATTTATCTCCAGGAGACCCGCCTATAACTGTCAGATCATGCCAGGCTGTGTAGAAAGTGGGTTGGTCAGGTGTATCATTCATCTTCCCAGGGGAAGTCCAGCAGCGTGGCAATTTTAATTCAATAATCGGTGATCTTGACTTGTTCTGACAATGTTTCTGACGCTAACGGGAGATATGTAATTGTAACTGGTCATTTATATAATACCTCTGTGGCTGTTGTCAATTTTTATGGTCCTAATTGGGACAGTGATGCCTTTTTTTTCCATCAGTGTTTTTTAAACTAACCAACATATCCACATATTTCCCTATACTTGATTTCAGACCATGCTCCTGTCATATTCGAAATACAATTTTAAAACTATGAGTTTACAAATCCCCCTGGCACCTTAATACACACTTGCTGTCCAATGAACTCACAAATTGACTTTTCCCATCACTATGGGAAAAGTCCACTATTGACCACTATTGACTTTTCCCATTACCATCAAGCCACTTGCTGTGGCTCTCCGGTCACACCCACATATTACAGGTGTACTCAGATATGGTGTTGAACACATTGTTTTAATTTACACGTACAATATCTTAGTGTATATCTTTGACCCCTCAGTATCAGTTCCAACTGCTCTAAACATATTTACCTCTTTTGGCCGTATCTGGCTACAAACTTAATCTGGCCAAAAGTGAGATATTACCCCTGAATCTGTCAGCAAGAAACTGCCGACTGTATAATTTCCCTTTTAAGGTTGCCTCAGATAGCATTGTATACTTGGGTATTCAGGTTACAGTTGCTAAGACACGGGATGATTTTGAGCGCTGGTCTTTGTTAAATATAGCCCTAGCGACCCAGATCAATTCTTTTAAAATGAATACCCTCCCAACGTTTTCGTTTTCCTATTTGTTCCAATGCTTTTCTTCCGCAGTCCTTCTTTTGTAAGATTGATAAATTAATATCTGAATTCATCTGAAACAGGAAGATTCCAAGACTCTGCAACACTTCAGAGGCCAAAACCTCTCGGGGGTCTAGCATTGCAAATTTTAGATTTTACTACTGGACCTCTAACTTGAGAGCAGTTCAGTTATGGCTTCATCTGGAGGGCTCCCACTCTCTCCACACTTGGATAAAAATGGAATCCTCCTCTTCTAGACCAGCCTCCCTATCTGCTTTTGTTCATGCTCTCGTGAATTTCTCAGTCTCTCCCTATTCAAAAAATATAATAGTTAAATCAACGCTAAGGATATAGAAACAATTCGAGCAATATTTTGGCCTTCAGACCCTCTCTTTCCTTGCTCCATTAGCAGCAAATCCATTATTCTAGCCTTCTTTAATAGATAATACATATTCTTCCTGGCATGCTTCTGGTATCAAAACAATCAAAGACTTATATTCTGTTAACATATTCTCATCTTTCCAACAACTATCAGTAAAGTTTAATATTACTAAAGATCATATTTAGGTACTTACAGGTATGTTGTTTTGCTAGAAATGTTTACCCTAGTTTTCCTAATTTAAAAGCAGCTACTAGTAGTGTTGACCACTTTTTAACCCCACTACCCACTGTGAAGGGCATAATCTCTGTTTTATATAGTCTTCTCCACTCACTTAATCCTATCTCACTGCACACCACTAAAACGCTATGGGAGAATGATTTACATTTTGAAATGGAAGATAATGTATGGGATGAGTGTTTGCAGTGGGCTCACTCCTCCATCTCTGCTAGGCACGGGTCGCTACAGTGTAAGGTTCTTCCCCGCTATCACTTAACTGATGTTAAGAAGAATGTATGAGGATGTGGACCCTGTCTGTGATAGATGTCATCAATCTCCAGCCACCTGTATCCATATGATTGGACATGCCCCTCTTTACAATAACTTTTGGTTGGAAATAGTCAATACGATCTCACAGGTTATTTCTGTCTCTCTCAAATCACCAGCAATCACTGCCTTATTCGGTGTCACCCTCACACCTGAAACGCAAAATCATATGAAGAACTTTATAGCTTTTGCAACTCTTCTGGCTAGACGCCTGATTCTCGTCAAGTGGAAGTTCCCCGCTCCACCTACCAATCACTCTTGGATTAGCGATATCTTCAACTTTATTAATAAGGAAGAAATTAGGTGTACACAAAGAGGATCGCTCGCTAGTTTTAAGGGGACATGGGACCCATTGTTTTGTATAAGCTGATGAACTAACCTTTACTACCATCACGGATTGAGAAGCTCTCAGACCATTTTCAATATCCCTACCTAATTTATTGAAATATTCACTTTTTGTTTTATTGTTTCATACTCCACATGTGTGCAAGTGTATGTGTGGACACATGTTTACTATTACATTTGCCATGTAACCACATAATTTCTTCTCATAGGTAATCAATCTGTTTATTTTGCTTGTTCGTTTGTTTTTCCTTTTTTTTGTCTTGTTTTGTTCACGTTCTCATACAGATGTTCTGTTTCTTTTCTTTCTCTGATCTTCTGTTTTGTAATTACTCAAAGCCTCATTTGAAACTGCTGTTATCTGTTATTTGTCTGGAAACCCAATAAACAAAGTTTTGAAGGAAAAAAAAAATCCGAGACATGCGGACTCCATGAATAGTCCTTATTAGAGCCCAGAATTCCTTGAATGGTCAAATTAGCAATTGAAAGGCTTCTACTGGACCAAAAAGGGGGGTCCAACAATAGAGCATTATAAATAGAATAATATTTTCACATTAATGCATCCCACTGCTTCCATCCCCCGAAGGAATTCTCAGGAACATCTGCAGTGCATATGTTACCACTGTTCTTCAGTTATGGCTTCATCATCATCCTTTTCCTCCTCTGCCTCTTTTTCACCCCCCCCCCCCCGCGACCAACGGAGACTCACCTTGATGGGTTTGCCATCAGGCGTCAGCACTTCCTCTGAGAGCTCCATCATCTTCAGTGCCATGTGTGCGATTGGCTTGGCATGGCTGTCAATCTTCTTGTGGAGTCCGCCTGCCACACAGTATGCGTCACCTATTGTCTCAATCTGGATGGGAATTGGAGTAGAGGAGGATGGGGATGCAAAATGTTTGGGAAGAAGAGGATTACTTTGGTACCCGTTGTTAGGTACATGAGATGTCATTCGTTTTCATTTCTGTCATTTGTTAGTAATCAGAGAGAATTTCTGCACGGTGAAATAACCCGGCTGTAAAAATATCATTGCAAAAATAACAACAAAATCCAAATAAAATCTAAGAGTGTCAAGAGACGTAATGGTAATATTTAAAACATTACTACCCAAGTTTGGTTACTGTTAACCAACAATAGTTGTCGTCTTTATGCATGCTCAGTAATCCAGGTAAGAAAATCAAAGAAGGTTGAATCAGTTCATCTGGACACAATGTTTATTATTAACAGATACGTTTCACAACTCATCTAAGTGACCTCTTCAGCCTAAACTGACCGCAGGTACCCCCACCCTTATAAACCATACAGCGGCATAACGACTCAAACCAACGACCGGTTTCATATGATCATATGGTGTCCAGATGAAGTGATTCAGCTTTCTTTGACAACATAGTTGTCATGTTTTCAACTATATGAAAATAGGGGAATCTGTTAAGTGAGCTGCCTTCATATTAAAAAAAGCAACTATAGCAAAAAAAAAAAAAAATTTCAACTCAAAAGTCACAGACTTTCACCAGAAAACCGTGATAACTTTAATGTTCAAATAAATCCAATTGAAGAAGAGTGACAGTAAAATGATGGGGTCAGTGCATTGCTAGGGAAGAATTCCCATTTTATCCATCCTGCGGCAAATGTAAAAACAGGCAAATAAAAAAACAGATATTGCCCAATTTTTATTCGTCTTGTCATATTTGTGAGATGGAAAAACGTGAAGTGACATTTGACAAAGCCCTAATGAGAGCGGAGACAGAGAGATGGGGAGAGGAGACAGAGACAACAACTGAAAGAGGCTTCAATGAGAAAATCAAGAGATGAGCCTTTTAACACTCATCTAACACCGGTGCAGTCATTTAGACAGAGAAACCAAAAGAATGACAACATACGGCTCCCCCTCCCTCACCTCTGTCTGTCCTGTCTGACAGGGAACCAAACAGCACGCAGAAAAAAACAGGATATACAGACGCATGGAGTAGATAGATATACAAGAAGGTTGGCAGTGTACATCTCTGAGCTGGTCAAAACTGCATTCCCTCCCTTTGTAGCAAACCCTCACCTTGTCTCCCTGACACTACCTGTCTCTTACTAGATTTTGTCTCCTATCTACCCCTCATCTGAAAGTGATGATATGTTCAAACCTGGCAGCCCATCTCTCCAACTCTTAAAAACCTCCAGTTACTCCCCATCAAATCCAGAATGAACTACAAGATCTGGATATTGACCTCCAACACTCCAACAGCCTGGCTCCACCTTACGTAGCTGATCTTCCACACATCCGTTACCCAACCCGCTTATCCTTTACTCAGGGTCACGGGGATGCTGGAGCGTATCCCACCAGTCATTGGGCGGCAAGCAGGGAGCCACCCTGGACAGGCCGCCAGACCAATACACACACACACACACACACACACACACACACACACACACACACACACACACACACACACACACATTCACGCCTAGGGACAATTTAGTATGGCTGATTCACCTGACCTACATGTCTTTGGACTGTGGGAAGAAACAAGAGCCCCCGGAGGAAACCCACGCAGACACGGGGAGAACATGCAAACTCCACATAGAGGACGACCCGGGATGACCCCCAAGGTTAGACTACCCCGGGGCTCAAACCCAGGACCTTCTTGCTGTGAGGCGACCGCACTAACAACTGCGCCACCGTGCCGCATCTTCCACACATCCATCTATTCCATCCATTATCCAAACCGCTTATCCTGCTCTCATGAGTCGTGGGGATGCTGGAGCCTATCCCAGCAGTCATTGGGCGGCAGGCGGTGAGACACCATGGACAGGCCGCCAGTCCATCACAGATCTTCCACACATGTACACCAAAATCCACCCTCTCTGCTTCTCTGAGGCTGGTACCATTCTTACCATCTGAAAAAACAACTGTCTCATTTTTGATGATAACATTTTCTTTGTTGCCGCCCTGTAACTGTCCCGTAACTGTGGAATGACCTACCCCTCATCCTGAGGACGCCACAAAGTCTGCCTTTAAATCACAGCTAATATCTCACCTTTCTAAGGCTCTCATAAGGACATCCACCAAATGAAAATCTGAGTTTGAAAATGAATTGAAAATTATCATAACCATATTTGACACCCATAAAATAAATACAATATGAGGTCTTCCTGTTGGCACAACCAGATAAGTGCATAAAATGTAGGCTCAGTCATGATGGCACCCCTCTGAGATCGAGTCTGACTCAGGAGCTTTGTCTATATGTCTTTCTCTCTCACTCTCTATCCTACCCGGCATGAAATGCAGTGTGCGTGTATGAGTGTGTCTCTTTGTCGTCCTACCTTATACACATCCAGGATGCCACACTGGTAGTCAAAGCGTGTGTACAATTCGTTCAGCATGGAGATGACCTGCATGGGCGTGCACTGGGCACAAACAGCTGTAAACCCAACGATGTCTGAGAAGAGCATGGTCACATCGTCAAATTTACGGGCGGGCACATGCTGGCCCTGCCACAGTTTCTGGGCTACATCTCCTGGAAATATGGAGTAGAGGAGATCCACGGTCCTCCTCTTCTCCTCCTCCAGTGCCTGATGAGTCTTCTCCAGTGTCGCCTGGAAAGAGGAGGCGGACAAAAAGGGGGACGGGGGGGGGGGAATTTCGGAGGTATTGTTGAATGTATTTTACTCATTTGAAGGCATCGATATTAACACCTTAAATATTTGTTGCATGGGTTTCTGGGAGTGTCTCGCCAAATTCAAATACCTGGTCCATGAGAATGTATTTTTAAAATAATTTCCATCAAATTAAAAAAAACAAAACGTTCTAATACAGATGCATATCTACATATTTATGGCAACTTTTTGACCGTATTTGAATATTATGTGGTGGATATGTTTCCATATGTGTTACATCCGGTTTACTCCTTGAATTTATCAGTTCTTAAGGACTTTGTCCAACGGGTTATTTCCCAATGTCCCGCCCCCTTTTTCTGTGATGGACAGCTCCCAAACCACGTGACTGACGACGCCTGCCAATTCACATTCTCAGGAAGTGTCACACAAATATCACATCTTGACAATGTCATGCAATGCGTACAGAAAAATAAATTTTCTCGCAGTAGCAATGGTAACTACAGTTACAGTGGTCAGGTTTGGGGTTAAGATTAGGTAGCGAGTCTGCATAGCAAATATGGAGGCTCCCCCTTCAGCCCTGGAGTCAGAGCGAGTGACAACATTCACACCTCACGTGTCTGGTGATAGCACACAGAGGCCGCTTACCGTTTCACCCAGAATTAGGAAAATTAATAATTAAATTTGATTTTTTTTAAATGAATATATATATATATTTTTTTTTTATCATACTTAAAGTAGCAACATTGTCTTAGAGCGTTTATTACATTTTGGTCGGAGTCTTGTCTTTAGGTAGGCATGATGACTTAAGACATTCCTGTTTCAAAACAGCTTAGTTGGGCAGAAGGCCGTAATGGCATGGACACACCAGCTGCATCACTTTGTTATATTGCAACAGAAGAACTGAAGCTCTATACATTTCTTTCTTTCTTTTTTTATCCCCCCCCCTTCTTTTTTCTCCCCAGTTGTACTTGGCCAATTGCTGTACTCTTCCGAGTCGTCCCGGTCGTGGCTCCATCCCCTCTGCTGATCCGGAGAGGGCTGCAGACTACCACGTGAGTCGCCAGCTGCTTCTTTTCACCTGACAGTGAGGCGTTTCGCCAAGGGGATGTAGCGCGTGGGAGGATCACGCTATTCCCCCCAGTTCCCCCTCCCCCCTGAACAGGCGCCCCAACTGACCAGAAGAGGCGCTAGTGCGGCGACCAGGACGCACACCCACATCCGGCTTCCCACCCGCAGACACAGCCAATTGTGTCTGTAGGGACACCCGACCAAGCCGGACGTAACACGGGGATTCCAGCTGGTGATTCCTATATTGGTAGGCAATGGAATAGACCGCTACACTACCCGGACGCCCAGAAGCTATATTCATTTCAAATGTAATCCTGCACACAGCTAGCACTGTTGCATGCTGATGCCGTTGCAGTGTGTTTTGGGCCAAGGACACATTGGATTTATCCAATCTATGCATCAAAATCAATAAGTAAACCCGAGTGGAAGTGATGTTGTGCTAGTTGCTGGGATGGTAAGCTAGTTATTGTTAAGAAATAAAATATAATAATGAGCACTGAATATAATGTTTTATTTTTATGATTTCGTATCATAATACTATGTTCAATCATAGCTATCACAAGTTTTATGACATTTAATTATCTCCCTCCAATATTTAAATTTTGTAGGGTATTATAAAGATATAAACAAGATAGTTGTGATCATATTTGTCAGCCAAAAGACCAACGCAGGGTTTTCCTCCATTTTCTTGTTTTGATTGGTGTGTTCGATTACGGACATCAGTTGCATTACATACAACGCCATGGTGCAGCCAGTGTGCCAACAGCATAAGGGAGAGTGCAACACTACACCACTGGCAGATGAACAGCTCTGGAAGACAGCAGGGTAACTTGCACAAGGACATGGACAGCAATTTATGAGGGTGTGGAGAGTTGTTTCCTGCAGCCAGAACTTCCTATTTAGTGAAGGAACTCAAACTCTGTGCAACTCTGGATGGAATTTACAGAGTTTGGGGGCCGAAAAGCGTGCAACAGCCAGGTCACGCTGAAACTTGAGCATGAACTGAGGGATACTGAGGAGTCTCCATTCAGAAATCGCGGATCCCTGTTTGCATTTTTCTTTTTTATGGCTTTAAATTGGGAGAAATTATTTTTATTTAAAATTGAGTTTGACACGGGAAGCTAACTGGCTTAACCTGGAGAAAGTTGCCACTGCCCCCACTCTGCCCCTTGTACCTTAAGCTTGTCCATCCTCTTCTTAAGGCCGTCCTGTGCCTTGGCCTGCTCCCCCACCAGGATAACATCCCGCGTGGCGTCGTGGATGGGGATGTCTGACAGGTGGAGCCCCCTGCCCATCAGTTCCTCCAGCTTATCAACACGCGGTGAGCCCAGGAACATAAGGGAGCAGGATTCTGGTACGTGAATCATCTGACCTTTCAATTCCATCACCTGTCAGAAAAGAAGAAAAACAAACGGATGGAAGAGAGATATTGGTTGGGTTAAAAAGTTGGTCGTCTTGTATTGACGATGTAGAACAAAATGTTTTTGCCATGTTTTGAAGAGTTAAAACCAGCACTGCCTAAATAAGCAGCACATCAAAATGAGTTAATAGCAGTCCAAACAGATTAACCATGCTCTACTTCACAACTATACCTATATGGGCATTGCTAATTTAGGTATTTACATCTGGCCGGCAACATTTTTCCCTTTTCTGTTTTAAAAAATCTGCAAAATAATGTAGCTTGCTGCTGAACAATTGAGATGAGAGCTTGGATGGGAGGCAAGGCTCTGGTTATTAGAAAGTAGTGCCGTTTTTCTCTTGGTTTTTCATCTACTCTCCTTTTTTGTATTACCAATTTTAATGCAGTACCAATTTCGGTCCTGGGTACAACGTTAAACTACAACCATCGGGTCGTCAGCGACTAAACCGGCTCCCCCGCTTCAACCCTTGGGTTGTTGTGAGGAGGGTGTGTGGACACCCAGCAGGACTAAAACCAAAACCTGTCAAAGGGCGGATGCGTTCCTCTGTGAACCAATGGCCACCCATACCTGGAGAGGAGATAAGGACCACTAGGTACTCCCCCTACTGAAACACAATGATGACTCAACATGTTGAGGCATCAGCTGCGCTCCTATGACCTCCATAGGTTACAGAACTGATATTGATGATGATGATGAATATTAAGTATTTTTGTTTTGTTTTGTGTATGATAGGTGAGATTATACATGAAATATATGTGGTTCCAACATAGCAAAATATAATGTTCACCTTAAAAATAAAGAAGATGATCAAACATTTGTCATCTAATTTCCAGCAAAGGTTTTCAGTATTTTGCACTTGGTTGTCATTTCTATGATCGTAAAGGGAAGAAGACATCTGTCAGTTAAAGCTAGCCTTAATGCCTATAACTGCCCAGCACACAGAAGAAAAGAGGGGGAGGAAGGAATGAGAAGAAGGTGCCATTCAGTCAAATAAGAAATACCAATACTATCTGACCCAAAATTACCCAACAGTCATAATTAGCTGCTACTATAGGGGAGGGACTGATGGAGAGCAGAAAAGCCCCAAGAGACAGAAAGTGATGGGGGAAGGAGAAGGAGGCATCAGAAGAGCTATTCATTAACATCTGACTCATATTACACAGCGCAAGATAGAGAGACGGAGGCAGAAAAGCAGAAAGTAGCCACTGAAAAACAAAGAGAGGGATGTTAAAAATGAGATTAAAAATCGCTTTGTCGCACAGAATAACAAGATAAAGATAGATATTTAACACCATCCTATCATGCTAAACATGCTAAATGATCCTCCATTGTTCTCTGAGAAATAAAATACAGAGACAGTGAGCAAAAGGAGAGAAAGCGAGATGGAGTGAGTGACACAGTTATGCGTGGTGGTTTGTGTTCTTTTATTAGCCTCTGGTTTCTATGTGGGTTAGATTCAGGTCTAGTCCAGCTGACACCTTATCCACTATTTTCCTACCTGTGTCCTCCAAAAACTTACAGTTGGGACGCACTACATACTCATTTTGACATCATGCTTAGTACGTTAATAGTACGTTAGTAGGCGGTTCTGAACACAGCCCCAGTAAAATATCTTGTCAGGGGCCCAAAATACCCAGCAGCACCCCTGGGTTCAGCCATATATTTTTTGTCCAAACCTTGCAGGCTGTATGTAAACAAAGCAGATCAATATTTGCTCTTTGCAGCTCGGCAGGAGAGAAAAGAGAAATGAATACACTGGGCAAATTACCTCAGGAGATGTTAAGAAAGGACATGAATATGCCCTTGAACATGACTATGAACTGTTTCAGAGTGCTAACTACCTCTTCTTGATGAGGCTAGGTGCACACTATAGGACAATGCCTGATTTTAGGCCTGGATTTAGTCCTCGAGAATGGTGGTGGGGGGGGGTCCCCAATTTGAGGCTGGTCAGAATCAGTTGTCTTCCCAGACCAGAAGATCCTGATCTACTCACAAGCCATTCGGGGCCGCCCAGCTTAATCAAACATGTTTTTATTTAATTTTTTATCCCCCTCCCCCCTTTTCTCCCCAACTGCACTTGGCCAATTACCCCACTCCACCAAGCAATCCCGATCTCTGCTCCACCCCCTCTGCCGAACCAGAAGGGCTGCAGACTACCACATACCTCCTCTGATACATGTGGAGTCATCAGCTGCTTCTTTTCACCTGACAGTGAGGAGTTTCCCCAGGGGGACGTAGCACGGGAGAGTCACGCTATTCTCCCCCAGTTTCCCCTCACCCCTGAACAGGCGCCCCGACCGACCAGAGGAGGCGCTAGTGCAGCAACCAGGACACATGCCCACATCCGGCTTCCCACCTGCAGACATGGCCAATTGTGTCTGTAGGGACGCCCGACCAAGCCGGAGGCAATGGGGATTCGAACCAGCAATCCCCATGTTGGTAGGCAATGGAATAGACCACCACGCTACCCGGACGCCCCCTGTAATCAAACACGTTTGACTTTTGTGACTGGAAATCCTGTAGTGTGAGGGGAACAACAACGGAATCTGGAACAGACACCCACAACAGTAAATGAGATTCAAGCTGACTGGGAAGTGGGAATTTTGTGACTCTTAACCCTTGTGCTGCATTCGAAAGCTGTTTGTGTCCCGTGCGTTCGCGGGTCAATTTTGAACCCTCGGTCCAAAACACTAAAAAACAATGACTATCATCCAGTATTGTTTTTTCTACATCATAACTAACTTATTATGCATTCATAACCATACAATCCTGTTGTAATTTTATTTTATGGCCCCAAGACACATTACACCACATATTTTTAAGTTAAAAATGGGATTTAATTCACTCATTATATTCCCTATAGTGAATATAGTTATCTGACTATAATAGACTAATATTTGAATACAATTTCTAAAAAAAAAGTTTTTAGAACTTTATATTATTAACTATAGTAACCTCTGTGGTGTTACGGCTCAAAATTGACCCATCTAGATTTGTTAGAAAAAGGTAAAAAAAAAAAAAAGAAAGCTTTTTTCATAAAGCACAACTTTATTTGATTCAAAATAGCAGATTAAAATTAAACACAAACATGAACAAGGGTGTTTCTGTGTATCCAGTGTGTGTGTGTGTTCACATGCACGAATCACAGTATGCAATTGTTTGAGTGTGCTCCCTGCAGATGTATTTTTTACAAGTGTGGCAAGTTGTGCTGGTTTTTCTGTCCTTGTTGGAAGGGCAGGACTGGCACCTCTTTCTCTTGCTGCCACTGGCATCCTCTGCCCTAGTAGAGGTTGCTGATGTGGTTGCAGCCTGCAGCTCTCTCATCAAGTTGGCAGAGCCAGGAGTTCGGGGAACCGACTGACGTTGTTCAATGTGGAGATTCACCAGAGCTCTTCCCAGCTCCTAAAGAAAGAGCCTCCTCTTGTTGAACTTCCTGATGTTCCACCCAGGATTTATTTCAGTCCACACCACAAATGCATTGTAGGCTGAGACATCAAGAATGTTATAAAAGACAGCCACTGACCACCGGGCCGTCTTCCTTTGGCAAGTGTACGTGCCAGTGACCTTGTGGAGGTTGTCGACTCCGCCTTTGTTCCTGTTGTAGTCCAGGATGCTTTTTGTCCTCCCTACTGCTCACAGCAGCATTCTTGTAGAGAGTAGACATCATGACGACATTTTTCCTTTTCTTTGGACAGTATGACACCGTTGTGGCGGTCTCCGTAAATGCAAACTCTGAGGAGAGAGGGGCTCTGTCCTTTGTGTCTAGCAGTGCAGAAGGAAGCCCAGGTTTATTCTTCCTGACTGTTCCTACCATGGTGAGTTTTTTCTTCAGCAGTTCTTGGCCGGGGGCATAAGATGTGAAGAAGTTATCACAGGTGATGTTGTGCCCTCGAAGCCCCTGTGTCATGTCCAGCACCACCCGTATGCCTTGATTTTTCTCTGCCACTCCACTTGCAGATTTTCCGGTGTATACTTGCATGTTCCATGCATAGCTGGTCCTGGCATTGCACGCTGCCAAGATTTTAATCTCGTATTTCCCAGGTTTGCTTGGGATATACTGCCTGAAGGGACAGCGACCTCTGAACGGGACTAGTCGCTCATCTACAGTGACCTCTGGCCCTGGATTGTAGACGCATGGCAAGCGTTCCACCCGCTCGTCCCAAACCTCCCTAATGGGAGCAAGTTTGTCATGAGCACGGCGAGCAACACTGCTTTCCTGACTGTCAAAGCGAATGACTCTTGACAAGACATGGAAGGTCTGAAGTGACATGGTTGCACGAAAAACACTCCAGCCTGTCTCAGCACCCCATAGGCTGGCAGTAGCCTCATTATTGGATCTGTAAGGCAAGGCAATACAAGGCAGGTTTATTTGTATGCCACATTTCAACAACAAGGGCAAAAGAAACACATTATAAAAGGACATTCGAGTTCATAAGAGAATAAAATTACAATGCAGAATACACACCTGTACATGCCAGCAAGAAGCAACAGCATCCACATAGGTTTTGTCTATTTCCTTCCAACTGTTGCCAAACACTCTTCTCCCTTCTAGGTTCGTCATCTCAATCAAGATAGTCTGGATAGACTGTGGCATGAACAGCTCAAATGCTGTCTTTATATCTTGGACATGTGACACTACAAATCTAGTGGGCCCAAGGGTCATTCTGATGATGTTCTGAGCTTGTGCTCGGCCTTTGGTTTCATAAGGGATCTTGGACCATGCCATCTTGCCATTCCTTGACACGAAGACCTCCTGTTGTTCTCCCTCATCCAAGCCTACTTCCTCATCAGATGTGTCTTCATCGTGTTCAGGCACATACGCCACATCATCTTCATCCTCAGACACATCTTCAATTTCAGCCTGATCTCCCTCCTCAAAGATGTGATCAAGAGCCTCACGGGCAGTGAAAAATCTTTTGCTCATTGTGAAATCGACAGATACTACTGAATGATACTCAAACAAACTTGGCAGAGATATTTAATGAAAAAAACACGTTTTTTTAATTGTTTAAATATTTTCAATTGTTTTTCCACAAAACAATCCAGACAAAAGCCCGACAAGTTACGCGTAACAGTCAACCTCCATGTTTGTTACGCTACGCAAGTTCCTGCGTGTACTTCTTCTTCGGTTTTTAGCCGTTCTGTTACCAAAATGTTTCATTACTGCCACCTGCTGGTTTAAAATATGAGCTTTTGGGTGCGATTGATCGTTAGCATGAAAGTATAATGCCTTATTTGGTTTAACCGGTCAAGTGTGTGCTGACAATTGAAAAACCACAAAAGAACAAACCAAAAAACAAAACCTGTGTGAAACGTGTCCTTACGTGTGCAGTCTCCCACATTTGCAGCATTGGACAGGATTTGGAAAGTCCTCGAGTGTGTATCTAGTTCAAGAAGCCCTGGCCTCTTTCTCTTGAAAACAACTCAGAATGGATATAGGGAGGACTCGGAGGGGCAACAGCAACTAGCCTGTGACTTTCTATGACTCTCTGTCTGTCTGTCTGTCTGTCTGTCTGTCTGGCTGTCTGTCTGTCTGTCTGTCTCTCTCGCTCTCTCTCTCCTACTTTTTATGCTCTTCCCTCTCCTTTTTGCTTGTCTCCCCCTTTATCGTTCTCTTTACTGCCTGTGTCTTCCTTTCCCCCTATTTGCTCTCTCTCTGTCATCCTCTTTCCTGCTTACTCTCTATCTCTGTCTCCTCTCTTCATTAACTCTCCGTTGTCCTCGCTTTCTCTCTCCCTCTTTCCCTCGCTTGCTCTCTCTCTCTCTCTCTCTCTCTCTCTCTCTCTCTCTCTCTCTCTCTCTCTCTCTCTCTCTCTCTCTCTCTCTCTCTCTCTCCATAGTGTCAGATAGATTATTCCACCAGCGAGCACACTGCAGCCCTGTTTTATTTATAGCACAATGCTCTCCTAGGTCTGCATAATACATACACTTTATATCCACACACACACACACACACACACACATTCTCACGCATATTATATTTACACACCCACACACAACGACCACACACAAGCATCCAAATCCATCCAAACAAGCCAGTAAGGATGAACAACTGAATGAGAGACTCAACATAACATGTACACTCACACCGACATGCACATACATACGCACATTCAGCTAAAGTTGCGGTGTGTGTCACAAGTTTAGTAGACACGGTCCAACATGAACACACAGACAGACTTACACACGGATGACAAACATGCACACAGCTATAGATGTAAACGGGCTGTATGCACAGATATACGTACACAGGGTCCTATGGCAATTAAGAACACGTGAGTGCAATGATTCACATGTATGCAAACACACACACACACAGCATATACATACAAGCAGGAGGAGGATGTGAACAGCTGTTTCCTGAGGTTGTCTGGCTGAGTAAGGGGGACAACAAGCCTGACATACTAACAACCGTCTCCATGGAAACTATAAAATGGGTGATGACAGAGTTCGGTCAGGACATCCACTGAAAAGTGCCCTCCAAGGCTGCTTAGACTAACTTCATACTCTCATTCTCTCTTGTCTCCTCTGTCTGTCTGTCTGTCTGTCTCTCATTCTCTGTCTGTCTGTCTGTCTGTCTGTCTGTCTGTCTGTCTGTCTGTCTGTCTCTGTTTCTGTCTGAGTTCCAGTCGGCCTCTTACACACTCATAGCTACACACACTGCTCCAATAAATGTACGTTTTTCTCTGTCCCCTATACCATCACTGTCATGCTCTCTCTTTCTGACTCACACACACACACACACACACACACACACACACACACACACACACACACACACACACACACTGACGCAGGCAGAGGCAGGCAAAAACACACATGAACACACATGAACACACACACACACACACACACACACACACACACACACACACACACACACACACACACACCCCTGGAGGCTGTTGTGTTGGCCTAGTTGTGCACCTCTCTTTTAACTCAGCGCCCCATCTTCACCCCTGTCTACCTCAACACGGGACCAAATGAGAAAATAAGAAGGGCACGGTAAGAGAGAGCGATTAAGGGAAAGAGAAAAAAGACAGGATATGAGAGAATGAGAACGAATGGACACGACATACGGATGAGGGGTAGAGGGACATGCATGATGGGCAGGCAAGGAGAGAGGAGAGCAGTAGGAGAGAGAGAGAGAGAGAGAGAGAGAGAGAGGGAGGGAGCTTACTCAGTGCACTGTGTTCCAGTGCTGAGCTGATGCTAGCCTCTATTTCATCATCCTTGTAACAGGTTGACGCATGTAGCCAGCAAACCGTTTCAGCACCACTGCATAATCAGTAATGGGAATATGGACCCCAAAATATAGGTTTACCAACTACGCTGTAGATTTAGAGGGATTGTCAGCTGATAAAACAGCCTGTTTCATGAGACCAGTGGATTTGGCTCATATTAAAGACTTTTGGTGGCAGTTCAAAAATTACTACAGCAAGGTTTTTGTTTTTTTTGGGGGGGGGGTTGTTCCTTATCCAATGTGAGGGTCTAACGACAGGATGTTGTGTTGCTGTAAAGCTCCTTGAGGCAAATTTGCAATTTGTGAGGTGTGTCTCAGCCCTGTGTTGGCCTGGCGGCCTGCCCAGGGTGCCTCCCCGCCTGCCGCCCAGTGACTGCTGGGATAGGCTCCAGCATCCCCGCGACACTGAGAGCAGGATAAGCGGTTCGGATAATGGATGGATGGATGGATGATCTGGTGTACATCTTGAGTATTTTTTCCGACCAAGGCTTAAGTACTTGCTCTGTAACTTAAAGTTGAACAGGAACAGGAACCTGAGCTTGAATTTGTGACTCTGTCTGTGTGTGTGTGTGTGTGTGTGTGTGTGTGTGTGTGTGTGTGTGTGTGTGTGTGTGTGTGTGTGTGCACCTGTGTAGGAGAGGCTGTCTATGCCATAATTCTCAGTGACACTCTCTCATATACTGTCAAACCTCTCTCACAGTTTGGTAGTGTGTGAGAAAAAGTGATAGTCTGTGAGAGTTTGATAGCGTATGAGAGAATTTGATAGTGTATGAGAGAGTTTGTAAGTGCATGACAGAGAGTTTGTTAGTGTGTGTGAGTTTGATAGTGTATGAGAGTTTGTTAGTGTGTGTGAGTTTGATAGTGTATGAAAGAGTTGTATAGCATATACAAGAGGGTTTGATAGTGTATGAGAGAGAGAGATTGTTAGTGTTTGTGAGTTTGATAGTGTATGACAGAGTTTGTTAGTGCATGTGAGTTTGACAGTGTATGAGAGTTTGTTAGTGTGCGTGAGTTTGATAGTGTATGAGAGTTGTATAGCATATACGAGAGGGTTTGATAGTATATGAGAGAGTTTGTTAGTGTGTGTGAGTTTGATAGTGTATGCAAGAGAGTTTGACAATGTATGCGAGAGAGTTTAATGTTCGCAGTTTCTCATTGGCTTATAATATTGCCAGTTAATTTCACCATTCCTGATTGGCTTAAATTATTTTCATTTGTAAAGCCCTCCCTAATCCCCCTACCGCTTGGTTCATTCAAAATGGCTGGCGCGATGAATCAAAAGCAGTGAATTAGGAAATGCTATTCAGCTGCTGTCTAACGTTTCAAATTCATTGCAACAGATGAGGTTGGTGTCCAATGCCATCACTGAAATGAGGCAGCCTGTGCCCAGGCCAGTGAACAATATGATCATATCATAGACTGTATCAGAGGTGACCAGTATGTCCATTGCTAACGGTTGAAAGAAAGAAAGCCACACTATTTTTGCGAATTGTATTCTTACAACGAATTGTATTGCAATGAATTTGTTCTCTGCATTTAACCCATCCTACTGTATAGGAGCAGTGGGCAGCTGCAGCACCCGGGGACAAACTCCAGTTCTTCTTTCCATTGCCTTGCTCAGGGGCACAGGCAGGAGTATTAACCCTAACATGTATGTTTTTTTGATGGTGGGAGGAAACAGGAGCACCCGGAGGAAACCCATGCAGACACGGGGAGAACATGCAAACTCCACACAGAAAGGACCTGGGACGGCCTGGGGTTCGAACCCAGGACCTTCTCGCTGTGAGGCAACAGTGCTGACCACTGGGCCACCATGCTGGAGGAATAGAGGAAACAGGAGAGGAGGTCCCTGAAAAACTGATCTCTCCATTTTCCGTTAATATGGAACAAAAACACATGTATATTCTCTCCAGTGTTCTTTCACAGTCCCTCCTTCCTGGATCCTGGGAGTTTGAAATAATCAGAAGGAAAAAAAGAGATAAGACTTTGTGTGGCCTTTAAGTTCCCTGTACAGTCTTTCCAAAGCCATGCGGTTTGATCCCATGCTATCTGTCTGCCTCCGAATAGCTTAAAGACATTGTAAGGCATGGTGGGGGAAAAAAACGTAGCATGTCTTCATTTCCTTTCACCTGATCTAGCCAACTAACTTGCAAAACAAAAACAAATGGATAAAGCATTCTTATTTCCACAAATAATGAAATCAATGAAATAATGAAATAATAATGATATGAAATAATGAAATCAATCAAAATGCCAATGCTATCTGCAGCAGATGTAAGTTAGGACGTTCAAAACCTGACCTGTGCTTGCATAGTCTGTGAGTCAGCCAATGAGACGTGCAAAAAATGACTGACTGTATTTCCAGCCAATCAAAATGTGTATGTGTGTGTGTGTGTGTGTGTGTGTGTGTGTGTGTGTGTGTGTGTGTGTGTGTGTGTGTGTGTGCGTGTATTTGTGCTTGAGTGTGTGAGTTGGTGTGGTTTTCTGTAATGCGATGCAACTTTGTTTTGCTGTCATATGTTCATTTGACTTCCCAAATATCTAATTATACAGATTAGTCTTTTCCATACTCAAACTGGCAACACTGTAGCGAACCAAGAGAGGCAGCCATGAAAAGATTTAAAAAGGGGACAGAAAGGGGACAAGAGAAGCGTTATAACAGATGAAAGGACCAGAGATGGAAGGTAGGAGGAGAAGAAAGAGGAGATGGAGGCGAAGTGAGAGAAAGAAAAGAGATAAGAGAAAGCAAAGGACAGACATGAAAAAGGTGAAGCGGGAAAGATGGGGGGGGGGTGGCAAGCTAATGATTTGCCTGTTGTGAACAGACTGGTGTGTCAACAGATTCATCTGCATAAATAAGCACTCTGCCCAGCAAAGTCAAGGAGGCCGCTTTTCTCTCCCCTACTTCTCACAGAGACACAACAAATCTGCAATGCTATGATGTTGACACACACACACACACACACACATTTTAACTTACTACACAGCATTCTAACATCCCACTTTCAAAGGAAAACATCCCATCATCACCACACATGCACAAACTGCACGCAGCCTGCATAAACATCTACCATTAAGGAGGACCACAATGGACTCCACAATGTCAGGGAAACAGACAACCAAAGCTTCAAAACATTATGGACAAGTTAAAAATAAAGACATGTAATTCCAATTCCAATCCATTTTTTTTCATTGAAATTAAGGTTGGCAGGATGAAATAACCCAGCCACTGAGGATGCACAAGCCAGTGCATCCTTAGTGCCGGTCCCAAGCCCGGACAAATGGGGAGGGTTGCATCAGGAAGGGCATCCGGCGTTAAATCTTTGCCAAATCAAATATGCGGATCATAAATAAGATCAATCCTGGAAAGTGAGAGGATGCCTGAGGAGTGGAGAAGAAGCATACTGGTACCGATTTTCAAGAACAAGGGCGATGTGCAGAACTGTAACAACTACAGAGGTATAAAGTTGATCAGCCACAGCATGAAGATTTGGGAAAGAGTAATAGAAGCTAGGTTAAGAGGAGAGGTGACGATCAGCGAGCAGCAGTATGGTTTCATGCCACGAAAGAGCACCACAGATGCGATGTTTGCTTTGAGAATGTTGATTGAGAAGTATAGAGAAAGCCAGAAAGAGTTGCATTGTGTCTTTGTAGATTTAGAGAAAGCTTATGACAGAGTGCCGAGAGAGGAGGTGTGGTATTGTATGAGGAAGTCAGGAGTTGCAGAGAAGTATGTAGGAGTGGTGCAGGATACGTATGAGGGAAGTGTGACAATGGTGAGGTGTGCGGTTGGAATGACAGATGGGTTCAAGGTGGAGGTGGGATTACATCAAGGATCGGCTCTGAGCCCTTTCTTGTTTGCAATGGTGATGGACAGGTTGACGGACAAGATCAGGCAGGAGTCTCCATGGACGATGATGTTCACGGATGACATTGTGATCTGTAGCGAGAGTAGGGTGCAGGTTGAGGAGAGCCTGGAGAGGTGGAGGTATGCACTGGAGAGAAGAGGAATGAAAGTCAGTAGGAGCAAGACGGAATACTTATATGGGAATGAGAGAGAGGACAGTGGAATGGTCAGGATGCAAGGAGTGAAAGTGACAAAGGCATTTGAGTTTAAATACTTGGGGTCAACTGTCCAAAGTAACGGGGAGTGCAGTAGAGAGGTGAAAAAGAGAGTGCAGGCAGGTTGGAGTGGGTGGAGAAGAGTGTCAGGAGTGATTTGCGAAAGAAGGGTACCAGCAAGAGTTAAAGGGAAAGTTTACAAGATGGTTGTGAGACCAGCTATGTTATATGGTTTGGAGACATTGGCACTGACGAAAAGACAGGAGGCAGAGCTGGAGGTGGCAGAGTTGAAGATGCTAAGATTTTCACTGGGAGTAACGAAGAAGGACAGGATTAGGAACGATTATATTAGAGGGACAGCTCAGGTTGGACGGTTTGGAGACAAAGCAAGAGAGGCAAGATTGAGATGGCTTGGACATGTGTGGAGGAGAGATGCTGAGTATATTGGGAGAAGGATGCTGAATATGGAGCTGCCAGGGAAGAGGAGAAGAGGAAGGCCAACGAGGAGGCTTATGGATGTGGTGAGGGAAGACATGCAGGTGGCTGGTGTGACAGAGGAAGACGCAGAAGACAGGAAGAAATGGAAACGGATGATCCGCTGTGGCGACCCCTAACGGGAGCAGCCGAAAGTAGTAGTAGTAGTAAGGTTGGCAGGATGAAAGCTAATCAGAGACCATTGACATGTATTTAAATACAATGTGATGCAGGTAATTTCCTTGATAGGACTGATTGTACTGAAGTTAACTTTAATACGAGAGCAGCAACAGCAAACGGCACCAGACAACCCTGGAAAAGTGTCCGTTTAGCTATGTGGCTGCAGCAGGAAATCTTAGCAACTGCTTAAAAGATTAATGATGATGATCACTGCATTTCTTTTCACATTTTCTGAATCGCACCAATTTTACTGCTCAGACAACAGGACCTGTATTATAATATCCTTGACTATTAGTAATCTCTCTCTATCTCTTGCCATGTCTGTCTTTGCTCAAACTCTTTCTGTCTCTCTGTTTCTTAGTTCCCTCAGGGTCATATTTTGTTTTGCAGATTTGTCAGGAGAGAGACGGACATAATTGGTTGTAATTTTAAAAGTACTCCTTATTGAAATTCAACAAACAAACCATCACATAGATGTCTTGATGCATGCTCAATAATCCAGGTAAGAAAATCCCAGAAAGTCCATAGCCATAGTCCAGCCTCGGTGGGACATATGTTCTGGGCATGCCCCTCTCTCAGCAGTTATAGGAGACATATATTTTATGTATCCTCACATGTCTGTAAACAGACCATAACCCATGACTTTCACACAGCCATCTTTGGCATACCATCCCCTAACTGTAAGGTCACAACTTTGCAGGCAAATGCTCTAGCATTTGCTTCATTGCTAGCTCGCAGACTTATCCTATTTAACTGGAAGTGGAATAAAGCACCATCATTTTTGCAGTGGTTAAGGGAGGTGCTGTCCTTTCTACCTTTAGAAAAGCTCCGATATAAAATATGTAAAACCCCGCAAAAACTACTTTGACACGGAGTCCTTTCATAGACTTTATTGAAGTTTTTTCCTTTATTGAATGTACCTTTTTTCCCACCTGGTTGTAACAACAATATTTATAGATATGTGTACAACTTTATATCGTCTTCAAAAACATGGTTATTATGTGGAATTGGAATATGAAATCCCTGCATAGTCCTTTTCTTTTCTTCTTTTTTTTCTTGAGCCTTGGCCGGGGGGGGGGGGGGATTCCTACATGTTTCTTTTCGCTGTTGTTGTGGTTCATGTGTCTTGTATACCTGTTACAAAAAACTTGAAAAATTGGAAAATAAAGTTTTCAATAAAGAAAAAAGAAAATCACAGAAAGTTGAATCCGTTCATCTGGACACAACGTTTATTGAGAGAGAAACATTTCATCACTCATCTAAGTGGCTGAAGACGAGGCTGATGAGGTCACTTAGATGAGTGATGAAATGTTTCTCTCTCAATAAACGTTGTGTCCAGATGAACTGATTCAACTTTCTGTGATCATCACATAGATGTGATTAATCTTTTCCTTTGTTTTTTCGGATTTTTTCCCTTTTTTCTCCCCAATTGTACTTGGCCAATTACCCCACTCTTCCAAGCTGTCCTGGTCGCTGCTCCACCCCCCTCTGAGCTGCCAGCCGCTCCTTTTCACCTGATGGTGAGGAGTTTCACCAGGGGGACGCAGGCACCCCAACCGACCAGAGGAGGCGGTAGTGCAGCGACCGGGACACATACCCACACCCAGCTTCCCACTCGCATAGACAGCCAATTGTGTCTGTAGGGATGCCTGACCAAGCCGGAGGTAACAAGGGGACTTGAACCGGCGATTCCTGTGTTGGTAGGAAACAGAATAGACCGCTACGCTACCCGGATACCCGTGATTAATCTTTTAAGAGATCAAAACTGGCACTAATGGTGAATAAGCTCTTTGTACTGACATGCATACACACACAGACACATCACTGGAAATGCCCTATAAATGCAATACACCATCATTTGTAAAATAAAAATACTGTGGCAGATGCAACTTAAGAAGACACACTAAAAGATCCCTGATAGTACCGCAGATTGATTCTGCTTCACATTATGATATGTCCATTCTCCAAACTATTCAAACATGCAGAAATGTCACTTTAATAAGAACTTTACCGGAGAGGACAGTACGCCAATTACCAACAGACAGCATCCCATCTGCATATAGACATGTATCTGCCTATAAACATTGTATCCTGATGAACTGATTCAACCTCCTTTGATGTTCCTATAACTGGATTATGGAGCATGCATCAAGACACTCCATCCACAGCTGTCATTAAACACACTATAGTGTTCTTCATGTCGCACCATATTTTGTCTTCCATTTCTTTGGTGTGTGTATGTGTACTCTGCATGTGGAGTAGCGCCCGATGCTTTAAACGAACATGCGCAACCGAAAACCCCAATCGGTGTCCAACATAAGATCAATGCGTATTTAAAACAATACGGAGCAACCGCATCTCAATGACAAGGTTACCTCTGTGTTCGCCGGGCACCCTGTTGTAAGTTCACAGTGCTGACAGAATGTTTGTGGGAAGCGCTATAGCTCCAGCGCCTGTTGCAGCTAAGTTTATAATTACTTTCACACTCCAAGCAACCAAGATCATGCTAAGCCTCTAGCACTGTCGGGAACAGATGACAAGTTGCATGCCTTGCATTGCAAATAACAGGAAATTAAAACCAGAAATGGGATGTGATGTCTCGGTGAATATGCGGCCATATGTAGGTAGCACTTGTCCGCAGTGGGAATAAACCTATCACATCACCTGAAGAGCCAAATTGCCGCTCTTGTACGTTTGCCCTGATCCCTCACAAAGTCGTACTGGAAATAGTTTTGAAGGCATCAAACACATTTTCTAACTTTGCCACATTGAGCAACAGTCTGCGGCGGTACAGAGACGGCATGGAAGTTAGTCTGGCGTGTCTTTCGGAGGGTGATCTGTATTGCAACCAGTGTGCTGGTGACAGCTGCGCTGTCCTCCGATCAGGAGAAGAGGAAAAGATTATTTCGGGGAAGGATGGAGGGAACAGGTAGCTACTGTGAGATTAAAGCTTTGGAGTGAAGGATTGGTTAGAAAAATTTGCCACTGACAGCATAGGCAAGTAAAACCTCCCGTGTGTGACTACACCACACAGACTAAAAGTACGCTAGAGACAGGACGTCTACCCTATCCCTCGGGGAACGATGGAAGAAGTCGAAGATAGAGATTGCTACTGGTACAGGTTCTCTCTCTCTCTCTCTCTCTCACACACACACACACACACACACACACAGACACACATACATGAAAGAGTATGTGGCCTCTTTACTTTGGCCTCTTGCCTGCTAGTGCTGCCCTTTGTAGAGAAAATGTCAAACGATCCTTCTCTTTTTCTTTCTGCTCTCTTGAGACACAAGAGTCTTTTCGCAGGAAAAAAGACCCCCCACCCCCTCAAAGTAACCCAAACACACTGGGACATTCATCAGTCAAGCATCTGACCCTCTGATCAATGATGTTTAATAGCTTACAGACTGAACGGGGCCTTTTTGCTGTGACTACTTTGTGAGGCAACGCGACAGAGCTGTAACACACATACGCCATCTCCTCGTGAGCTGCAATCAACCCTTTTGGGTGTTAGTCAGCTCAACACGAAGTTGGCAAATTAGTGCTTTCAAATCCTACTGACATCAAATCGAACAACTGAAAATCGTCAAGTCAAGTAAAAGTTTATCTATATACATAGCTCAAATTCACAAGGCAGTCCCAAAGGGCTTTACAATCAGTACAATACACAAAAATACACGACAGTATACGACATACAACATGCTAAAACCATAGTGCCTCTTATCATCTTCCCGGAGATTTTTTCCAATAACCCAAGTACATAACAAACCATTCCAAAATATGCATGTGCATCAATCTACACATATTAGACGATGACCTGCAAAAGTTGATTTGCAAGCCACTGCAGTCAAAAGCTTTGTAGTTATGTCAAGAATATGTTAAATAATCTGCTATTTCAACACCGGGATCACCGGTTCGAATCCCTGTGTTACCTCCGGCTTGGTCGGGCGTCCCTACAGACACATATGTCTGTGGGTGGGAAGCCGGATGTGGGTATGTGTTCTGGTCGCTGCACTAGTGCCTCTCTGGTCAGTCAGGGCACCTGTTTGGGGGGGAGGGGGAACTGGGGGGGGGGGGTAGCGTGATCCTCCCACGTGCTACGTCCCCCTGGCGAAACTCCTCACAGTCAGGTGAAAAGAAGCGGCTGGTGACTCCACATGTATGGGAGGAGGCATGTGGTAGTCTGCAGCCCTCCCCGGATCAGCAGAGCGGATGGGGCAGCGACCGGCACGGCTCGGTAGAGTGGGGTAATTGGCCGGATACAATTGGGAGAGAAAAAAAGGGGGGAAAATCAAAAAAAATAAAAATAAAAATAATAATAATCTACTATTTACATGACTAAGCAACAAAACGAAGTAATTCCAGCACCATGATGCATTTTCCCATGGATGCGTTGTGTTTTTGTTATACGGCTTCAGTTTAAGTTCGATAAAAGTGTGTGACTGATCAGAGCTGTTTCGCACGTCATTCCCTGGCTGACTCAGTGGTTATCCAACCACCACTGACTGTGAGCTGGTGACCCATACACACACACACGCGCACACACACTTTTCTTTCTCTTGTTTTCCCTTTCCGCCTCGCTCTGTCATACAAATCTCCTAACACTGCAAACACATCCATGCACAGCCATTACCATGTTGTGCAGTCCATATATGTGTAGCATAAAACCAAATCCACCATGAACCAGGGGGAAATACTGAAGCAGCAGATCGCTACAGTTTCAGACGAGAGTACTCGACAAGACCGGATGTTGCCTAGTAACAGCTGGAAGTGAGTGCAAAGTGGTGGTGCGGCGATGTTGAGGGTGTGTATTATGGTAGAAAATACCATGTAGGCTAACCTGATGAGACTGCTTGCACAGAATTTTTTTTTTTAGCAAGGAAACCAATATTCCCATGAATGCGACAACCGTACATGTTGTACTACAAGAATGAGCTGAGGAGAAATGCAAAGCTATTTTGTTAGCTATTGGCTGTACCTCAGGGATTTGTATTAGTAATAATAATAATAATTTTCAAAAGAACCACCACCAAACATGACACACAATAGAGATGGCTATAAATGTGAGTTTCAGTTCTAAATAAATCTATGTGCATGATGCGTCACCAACTTTTTGAACCTGTACAAGGCAGGAAGGTGCTTCTTTTACCCTAGTCTGTTCCAAGACACATGGAAGACAGTAGCAGTAAGCCAAGAAATGCTTCTTAAGCCATAGTACCTCATGCAATGAGTGCAAAAAATCAACCAAGGCATAGAAATAAAGCTTCAGCTTTGCCTATTTGCAGCCTTAGTTATAAACCTAAGCTTTCCGACGTTGTATAATTACGCTTGATTTAATACACGCTTGTGTTCATATGATGTCTGGAAGGAAGGAGAACTGCTGTCGTATGGGCCCACTTGTCTTCACTTTATGATAGCACTCGTTGACGCACTTATTGATTCCTATGAAGGATTATTTACTACACCTGTCAGGCTTCAAACTCCCTGAAGAGGTTGGGGTGGTTGTTGGCAAGATGCTTTGCCAAATTGGTCATGTTGTCTCCCTTGGTTGGACTAACTTTAAAGCATCTTTTTTGTATGGAGGCTGTATTGTGTGGGTATGCTTGCCTTTATCATTTGCCCCGTACTTACAAGTCCTGCCATATTTCACTTCGGCCACACACTCTAGGCTATCTATGCTGTTTACCTTTCTTGCTGCTGTCTTTGAGAAAAAAAATTATGTTTAGGGATGAAGGGCTTATTATCGGACTATAAAAGTCCAACATGTTTACACTATTTTGCTAAGAATGCTTCTTATGTTCCTCTCCTGCTTCCTTGTTGTTAGGGTTGCCAATTTTTTTCATTACCAAAGGGGGTATGGTGTGGTGTGAATATACAGTGTATTGTTTTAAGCCATTCGTCATAATGATAGCTAATCACTTACAGTCAAATTAAAGATCAATACACAACTCTCATGCCTTGGCAACATACGGTAGGTTTAATAATAGTTTGTTAATTTACAGCAGGCATCTTTAACACAGTCCTTTATTTGAACCATTACCTATTACCTTTACTATTCGTCCAAGTCAAAAAACTTGTGACTCTTGCACTGTAGGTTAGAAAAAGTTATCCCCTTCTTGTTAATCCTACAAGTGACACACTAGAAGTAACAACAGCTTCTGTATGCTGTCGTTTTGCAGAGGAATCAAACTGCCGACTCACAGAAGGTGCACCCTCTGTGTACACAAACAGTGGTGGGGAATGAAAGCTTCATATTCTTATTCACTAAAACTATATACAAGTTGGAAATCACAACTTGGACCCTCACAAAAAAAAAACATTTAAATGCAAAAGAGGAAAAGAGGGGCATGCCTCTGCTCACCAAGTCTACTTTTACCATGGATATTTGTTGCTGCTCTTGATCGAGTCAAGCAGTCTTTTGTCCTTTTGTGCAGCCGGAGAAAAGTCCTTACATGACAAGTCACAGTTCACAGATATCTGAAGTTCATTTTTGATCAGCTCTGTGCTGCATCTGTTTCTTGAGTCTGACCATTTAATGGTCATCAGAGAGAAAATCCTCTCTACAAAGGCATTTGAGCTCAGCACACTGAGGACAAATGAGACAATCTTGAACATGTTGATCAAGTTGGCTTTCCCTATGTTTTGGAAAACTGCCACCCACTTCTCATTGGTGGATTTTGTTGTATCCTGTCTGGCTTTCTGTATTTCCTCCCTGGTAGCCAAAACTCTTCATAGAGTTGGTCCACACTGACTGTCTCTGTCATTTTGAGGGCAGCCACCACCTGCTCCAGGTCAGTGAAGGAGAGCTCCTCATGTAGGCCGATCAGTTTCAGTTTCATCATTACATTTTTTGATGAGAAATCAAACCACTTGTCAATGTATGCAATGACAGAGTCATAGAACTTCAGAAAGTCCTTTTGCTGCTTTGGTCTTTGTGCTGACACTTGTTCGTCCATCAGCTGCTTGGTCTGGTCTTCAAAAAAGCTGTCTTGTTTCCACTGAAGCATCTTCGCTTTGAATTTTCCCACCTCCTCGTAAACATCTGTGATGCAGAGTGTTGTTTCCTCCAGCTTTCTAATGAGTGCGGTTAAAACACACCCCACGTTGTGGAAAAAAGCACAGATTAATCCCAGGAGCTCCAATTTTTTCTTTGCCCTCAAAAATTCTCTTCAGTGCCATAGGACAGGTCTCCCCAAAGGACTGAAGTATGAGGTGAGAGCTGGCCAGCTCTGCAGGAGACGATCAACAGCTGGATGAAGGAACAGCCATCGCATGCAAATATGACACAGAATTCCACGCCACTCAATGCCAACTGAGGCAAAAAATGCACACAGTTCCTCTCTTCTGGAAGCAAATACTGAGAAGTGGCTGTTGATCTTCAAAACGTGTGACTCAATAGCCACTGACAGCTGATCACAGGCGTGCTTGCAGGTGTTATGAGCTATGTGAGCCGGACAGTTAGCTTTCAGAATGTGACTGTTGGCACTGCTCAATAACTGGTAAACGGAGTGGTGTTTTCCAAAGTTGACATTGGCATTATCTGCTGCATAGGCTGTGATGTGTTTAATATCCAGTTCATACTTTTCCAGACAGTTCATCAGAGCTTGCTGTAAATCATTTGCAGTTTCATCACTGTCTTCATAAAAGTCAAGTAACTTGCACTATACTCCATCAGACACAGAAAAATATCTCACGCACACTGGAAACATTTTTCTATTTCCCTTGTTTGAGGCAACTGAGTAAAACACAGGCTCACCTTCAGTCGGGGACAGATCATCCAGAATATCACAGTCTGTGGTCCTAAAACATTCATTGTGATCATCTCAGCTTTCGTTCTTCCCAAGTGCATCTTCTTCACAACATTTGAGTCATGAAACAACACACCGTTGAGCTTAACAAGACAGTTGATGCTGCCGTAGCTGAGTCCATGTTTAACAGTATGATACACTTACGAGATTTCTCTTGCTGCAATTTTGTCATTTTCCACAGTAGATGCCATGAAGAATGCACCGATATTGCTTGCACCTTTAGTTAGTGTGGCCTTCTTGTGCATTTCTATGGAAGCATGCTGAGTCAGGCCATTCTCACCTCCATGGCCAACTGAAAATTCCCTGCGACATCAAGTACAGAAGGCTTTTGTCGAGTCACCGCTGACGGGCTTAAACCACGTCTTTTTAATTTCCATTGTTTATTGTAGCTGCACAGTCTTTTCTTTTTTGCAGGTTTATCCATATTTGTAGGTTAATCCATATTCCCATATGCCAAACCGACTGAACAGCACCAGACATTGCCAGAACCTTTTCTGTTTTTGAAGGAATTGGCGCATTTACTGTCCATGTACAACTGAGGCTGTGAGGAGGGTTGTGATTGGATGATGACAGGTGATCATTGTCACCCGTCATGATCAGCACTGCTGCTACTGCTGTTGTATCAGATTTGATACAACTGTGAGATTGCTCTATAGTGGTTAAAGTAGAGTAGCAGTCAATAAATGGAACAAGGGAGGTCACGTACAGGACAAATCCATTTGGCCCAATATAAGGGACATCCCCGGCTAATACGGGACAGTTGGCAACCCTGCTTGTTGTTGACTAGTCACCCCTACAAACATGAAGTCACAGCTATTCACCTTATTTCGCCACACCAACTTTCAAGAGTTTGTTTCTTCCACCTTTGTGTTAGACCTTTCGGTCAGCTACTTGACTAGCTCCCTAGTTAGCAAAATTAACAACAGCAACAAACAAAATGAACAAAGTTACATGGGAGGAGACCAAAGAAGCAATGAGGAGCTCGAATGGGGCAACATTACCTCATCCAAGGTTCATAACACAGTGGCTGGATGTTACCTATGGCGACATTTTCAATTATTCAGTTCTCTCGGTAGACATGGGTTCACCGATGAAAAACTATAAAAGTGCAGAAGCGTATTGGTACCTATATAGTGGGATGGTAGACTGTGTACTCCTACACAAAGGGTGAATTCATATTTCTTAAACCAATGTAAACCCGAGTCAAGCCAGCTGCCTGAGTCATTCGGCATGGGTGTTGGCTACAGCCCAGGGAGCTGTGGAGACGAAGGGGTGTTCCTGTATCACCAGTTTAGGAAGGTCATTTCGCAGCAATATTGTTGAAGGTAAGCTTGTACACTGTACGGGGCAACGTTATGTTGATGTGCACAATTCAATGACAGTCAGACAACCTTTCTCTAGCATAATCTTGCGAGTTTATCTGTTGTTGCCTCAACTGCAGATGACATTAGTTAGCGTTGCCTCATACTTTTCTACTGTAACATGCTGTGCAGAAGGTAGAAACTAGTCACGTTCTCCTGTTTGTTTTAGAAAAAAATCGTTCTATTTAGTTTATCTTGTACTTAAGATCCATTGAAAAATTAGTTTGCATTGTGTCTATCTGAGATTATTAACATGTTTTTTGGACATAAACGGGGATCGCCGGTTCAAATCCCTGTGTTACCTCCAGCTTGGTCGGCTGTTACTACAGACACAATTGGCCAGGTTTGCGGGTAAGAAGCCGGATGCGGGTATGTTTTCTGGTCATTGCACCAGCGCCTCCTCTGGCAAGGTACGTGAATGGAGTCCAAGCAAGTCTACATTTTAACAAAACATGTATCTGGAGTCCAGGTGAGTCTACTTTTTAACAAATCGTGTATCTATACAACGTACGGAAGTGTCTGTTTATGCATGGTTTTTGGATAAATCAAAACTGTCAGTCTCTCCTTCCAATGGAGGGAACAGCATGGGTTGCCAATATTCATGGTATGTGGTGTGAGATTGACTTTTTTTGGTGCTACATAAATTGCTTCAATTGATATAACTTATGTTATTTGATTTGAGGAAAAACTTCACAAGCGTTAATCTCAAGCCGAATGCATGAAGGTTGGCAACCCTATAACGTTCAGTCTAATCACTTTGCTTGCTTGCAACAAGCAAGATTAGAACAGATGGAAGCTTCAGAGGAGATGGCTCTTTCTCAAGGAGATGGGCAAAGCATTAGTAAGACCTCAATTCCAGAGGAGACAACATATTCCAAGGACCCTAGCTTCTGCAGCCATCGTGAGAGGGATTCAGGAGAAGGATGCTGATGTCCCATCCACCCAACCAACAGAACCACCAACCACCGAGAGAGGAGTTGTGGTATTGCCCGAAGGTGAAGGGAGCGGCAGAAAATTAGATCAGCAAATTCAGGACAAGTACAGGGACTGTAAGACTGTAGTTAGATGTGCAGTGGGAACAACAAGCGAGTTTGAGGTAAAGGTAGGACTGCATCAAGGATCGGCATTTTTTGTTTGTGATACTGATGGACAGCCTCACAGAACATCTTAAGAAAGAGCCACCCTGGAGCATGATGTTTGCTGATGACAACATGCTGGCAAACGAGGACGAGGAAAGGTGGGAGATCTTGAAGATTGGAGAGAAGCGTTAGAGATCACAGGACTAATGATCACCAGAGCAAAGACTGAGTACCTGTGTATAAATAAGCAAGTAGAAAGTCTAGGATTGACCTTAGGGGGAGAAGATGCCCCAGTAGTTAATGAATTCAAGTACTTAGGCTCAACAATATAGACAGAAGGTGGTGGTGAGAAGGAAGTCAAGAAAAGGACACAATCTGGGTGGAATTCATGGAGAAAGGTATCTGGAGTACTTTGTGGCAAAATAATGCTGTTGAGAATCCCCGTGTTACCGTCGGCTTGGTTGGGCGGCCCCTACAGACACAATTGGCTGTGTCTGCGGGTGGGAAGCCGGATGTGGGTGCGTGTCCTGGTCGCTGCACTGGCACCTCCTCTGATCGGTCGGGGCGCCTGTTCGGGAGGGGGGTGAGGGGGTGGCATGATCCTCCCATGCACTATGTCCCCCTGGTGAAGCTCCTCGCTGTCAGGTGAAAAAGAGCGGCTGGCAACTCCACATGTATTGGAGGAGGCATGTGGTAGTCTGCAGCCCTCCCCGGATAGGCAGAGGGGGTGGAGTGGCGACCGGGACGGCTTAGAAGAGCGGGATGATTGGCCGGGTGCAATTGGGGAGAAAGGGGGGGGGATCCCAGCAAAGAAAAGAAAAGAAAAAAAAAAGAACGCTGTTGAGGGTAAAGGGTAAGGTATACAAATCAACAGTTACGCCTACCATGCTCTATGGTATGGAAACAGTGACAACAACAGAGAGGCTAGAATCTACATTACAGGTAGCTTAGATGAATATGCTTTGTTGGTCCGTGGGAGTGACTAGAAAAGACCGGAAGAGAAATTAAAAATTAAGAGCTACGTTCAAGATCAGAGGAATGGATGAGAAATTGAGAGAGACAAGATTGAGATGGTTTGGACATGCACAGTGAGGAGACATAGACTATATGGGAAAGTATTAGACATGGAAATACCTGGTAAAAGAAAAAGAGGAAGACCAAGGAAAAGATGGAGAGACCAGATACAAGAGGACATGAGGGGGGTTGGACTGTGGGAGAGGGACGCATTAGATAGAATGTTATGGAGGGCAAAAATCCGCTGTGGCAACCCCTGAGAAACAGGGAAAAAGCCAAAAGCAGGGGGAGATCCTATGCAGTGTCGGCAATATGGGTGGACCTTGGGGGTCCAGGCCCATCCAATAAGATAGATCACTGTGTCCCCTCAGCTGAATTCTCTCTGTGACAAAAATAGATAAATAAATAAAACTGAAATACTTTTACAGCTATAAGTAAAATTAAGTCATGGAAATATAAGACCTAACACTAATACAAAATAAAGCACAAAACAGTGATAGCTTGGATTTAGGAAACCATTTCTGAGTAATAAATAAATAAATAACAACCCACTGCCTAGCCAATTAAAAACAACTACCATATCCACATTGCACAACCAGCCAATCAATTATATTACAAAGTTGAACTTTTAGTTGTGTAGAGACATTAGGTGGGCGGCACTAACATGGCCATTTTCTTGGCGGTAATCAAAGCTAAAACATAGTAACGTGCAACTTAGCCATCACTCAATTAATATAGAGATAGGAAAGTGGTTTGGAACAGCACTCACATCGGTAATAAGTCGTGGCAGTGACAACCAAGCTCAAGGTAATGATTCGGCTGATATAAGCTCAGTTATGTGAACATAGTGTGTGTGTACCTGTGTACATAAGTGACATTATGTACATGTCAGTTTACTTCTTTCATGAAACATGATGTTTATTATACACTTAATAAAAGCAATACGAGGTGAACAAAATGTCCCCCTGTCAAAGTTGATTGCCCATCTGTTCTTTGTTTTCTGGTGCTGACCCTGATCCTATGCTTTAGGACAGGTGGAGGGGACAGGGCTAGTGGGGTCTGTCCTTATTTTTTCTTCTTGGCCTGGACCAGCGTGCCAAGGCCCCGCTTTCGCTGTTTTGCCATATGCCTCAGCCTTGCCCTCTTCTCCTCTTAAGCCGTCTGCCTTTTGCTCTCCAGGGGCTTCATGTATCAATCGTTACTATGGGCAAATTTGTTCGTACACACCCATGGGATTTTTTAGCCCTCAAGTTTGTCTCAGAGACAGTGTAGAACCTGGGTAACCCCTGAATTTAGACACTGATTGGCTAACACTTGACTTTGCTGGCCTGGGTGATTGCTCGTTGCAAGAGGTAGACAATAGATGTTAGGAGGAAGGAATTACAAATAACCATCATGCTTTGCTACTGATTGTCAGACAATCTTGAGGGCTAAAAAATTCCATGGGTGTGTACGAACAAATTTGCCCATAGTAATGATTGATACATGAGGCCCCAGAGCACTGCCAAATGGTTGGCAGCTGGGTTCAAATTACAGGGGAGCTAAGGGGAGCTCAGCTCCCCTGAAAAAGACATGAGCTCCCATGAAAACCTGCTTTGAGAAATTTAGGGGGGGGGGGGTCTGAAACATCATCCATTTTCGTGTCACAGATTATAGATTTTTATTTTTCTGTACATTAAATTCCCTGAAATGAATAATAATAGCAAAAAATGTCAATGTTGTGTTTATTCGCTCATGACATTCTGATTTCTGAACATTTGTCTCCACTATAATAATCATATTGCTGGGTCGATTCCTGCTGTGGCCATCCATGCGTGGCTGCACACTCAAATCACTACATTTACGTTACCAATTTAACTTCTCTTCACTGAGCTGGCTTGCTAACAAGTTGCCCTGTGATTGCTTCTGACTTAAGGTACGAATTAGGGGATTGCTTGCTTGAGCTGTGTATTTGTGAGGACTGGCCATAGTCCTATTGACATTTTTTGGTATGATTGTTATGTGATTCTGTTCTGTAACTGTGATGCAACTGGTCTATTCTGTTTTATCAGACTGACTTGCATGGTGCATAATGGGCTAGCATATAATACAGGCAATGTGCGGCATGTGGGCCATACACCTGCATATGCTGTATCTTGTGTGGTATTGATTGTCATTTTATTTAGGCCTGTGGTGTTTCACTTCTATTTTTGCAAGGTGTTGAACAAATGTGTGATGGGTACTGTATTATATAAACCATGGGCTGATTCACTGTGTGGATAGTTTTTGGTGCTGCTCGAGTGATATAAAAACATTGCAACGGTGAGTTGTTTTTCTGTCTCTTTGTCATACACAAGTAGCACCATGGAAGGCATACCGTTTGTATAGGCTTTGAAAATGGGGGAGCAGGAATAGGGGTGATGCATGGATTTGAGTCAAATCACTACATTTACGTTGTCACTTTAACTCCTCTTCACTGAGTTGGCTGGCTAACTAGAGTTGGCCAGCTAACATGGCTAGATTTTCTTTGTATGAATGGAAATATTATTGACTATTAACTGTATGTAATAATAGTGGAACGTTTTTTGCAGTAACCCTGCATTTAACCATGCACGTCCATGTATGTGCATGCATGCGACATGTAGTAGTCACACAATGGTAAATAGGGCTCCCCTGAAAGCCACTGTGTAATTCAAACCCTGGTTGGCAGCCATACTTGCTCTGCTGCCATCTATTTTCGAGCAGACTCTGCTGCCTTTGACGTTTGTCAGTCAGCTTACTAACAATTATTTTCCCTCCAATTTGATCCCTTACCTCACTCAGGCTTTCCGACTGGCAGGTATTTTTCAGTTTTCAGTTGGCACATTCCCTGTAGTTTCGTGGCTGGTACGCACCACTGTTGCAACTTCGTTTTGTTTTTTTCCCACACAGCAGGTCACATACCAATGGTCAGAGTTGCCAGATTGGTTTGATGTTTTCCAGTCCAATAAGTGCTCAAAAATCCGCACGAATTGATAAAAACTACCCAAATATTACAGATAATAAACAATGCAATTAATTCATAAACAACATCAACAGTAATGTGGCTCACCACAATACTTCAATATTGCACAATAATAGAACAACAATTTAAGTGTTCACAAGTGCACTAGAACACAGATACGAGGCAACAGAATGCATCCTACAATGCAACAATAAAACTATATACCCATTTCTGCCCTCTGCCCTAAAAATGAAGAAAAAATAAAACACAAAAACCAAAAATAATAGGTTTTATCTAATTTCGTGAACTGCAACACAAGCCTTGACAGTAGGCCAAATTACAATGTACCCCACACACACACGCACTAGAGAGAGAGAGAGAGAAACGCAATGGTGAAGCGAGCTAGAGGGTGAATGAAGAGAGGGAGTGGCGGTAGCGAGAACAAACGTTTTTCAAAGGTTTTGAATCATCGCAACCATCAAGAGGTTGGTCATACAGCCATGAATGCACAAAAAAATAAGCGAACTGATTGGCTGCTGCCTTTTGTTCACAGTCAATGCACGTGCATCCAAACGCGCATCCACAGCATCAGATGTTCGCGCGCCACTGTCTTTCTATGGAAGTCGCTTTCAGTTGGCAGGCTTTCCAACCCCCTCAATTATATCTCAGCGAGTCTGCACGAATCACAAATAACGTAGGTGACCTAATTTGGATTCAAAACGGCAAATTTCACTGAAAGGTGACAAGCTTGCATGCCTAGTGTGTGTGTGTGTGTGTGTGTGTGTGTGTGTGTGTGTGTGTGTGTGTGCATCCCAGAATTGAAGGATCTCTCACCATAAGATGCTGTATTTCATAGTCATCTACTCAGACAATGCTCTAAGCCCTGGGTTAAGTCAATTTGTAAATAGCCACAGAAAACCAAAAACCATCCAAGCGCTGTGCTGTGTACACAAAACCAGAACTCACTATGCTAGCCCCTAAAGCTACAACATGAAACTTAGGAGAAATGAGTAAGCGTGAGCTTGATTTTAAAATAACCAAACCAACCAAAACAATCCATAGAGATGAACTGGCCTTTCCCCTAAATGTTTGTGTGTACTAGTCAAACATTTTTTGACAGCAGGCATGCAAGGATGCTTGCTGACTGGCTGCTAAGCAACATGCTTTTTGCTGCTGTAACCAGCTGTTATAATGTGAAGGAACTATGTAGTAAACTGAATCAGTCAGCTAACCTTATATGGAGCATTCGTAGATGAATAAATATTGCATAAATCTTCCCAAAACTCTGAGGCAGCTGTACAAAAACATCTCACTTGAGAAAAAGAAAGAAAAGACAGAACTGTTTAAAAGTTGCAGATTTATACAAGTCTTTTCACACTAAGGATAAAATGCCTTCATCAATGATTTTTTTTCTTTTCTCTTTTTTTTTTGGATGTTTGAGAATACTTGTGATCCTGAAATGGGAGCATATGCACAAATACATGTAGTTTTTTAGCTGTGAAACTAAACCAGGCCGAAAATGTTACTATATAGCTGACAGTGTGCTCTTTAACCTGATAAAGAGAAATATTCCAAAAAATATAATGGCATATAGCCCAAAAAAATTAAAACTCTTCTGCTGTCCAAATACACTTTAAAATTTAGCATCCTCTGTTATTGAAGCATCTTCTTGGAGTATCAAACATGAACAGGAAACAACTTCTTCAAAGAAGTCTGGTGGACCATAATTTTGAGTTTGGCCACATACAGACCCAATCCAAACAATTTAAAACATCTTGGTTGAAGGTTGAATCAGTTCATCTTGATACAACGTTTATTGACAGATAAGTTTCATCACTCAACTAAGTGACCTCTTCAGTCTAAACTGACCGCAGGTATCCCCACCCTTTATAAACAATACAGTACAATAATGACCGAAACCAACAACCAGTTTCATATGCAAATATGGGTGTGACCACTAACTAGTTACAATGGCCATGTCTACTGTTCACAGAGGATTAGGGAATGTTGCAATCACAGCATTTTAAGATGGCGACAGATGTATAACGACCGAAACCAATGACCAGTTCCATATTCAAATATGGGTGTGACCATTAACTAGAGTTTCGGTACCTCTGTTAGTTAATGGGACAAGGGTGTTCTTCAAATTAGACACAGGGGCAAAAGCCAACCTGATTAGTGTAAAAGACGTTAAAGCACTTAAAGAGAAGTCACAAATACATAAACGGACAGTCCCGCTGAAGGCATATAACGGACAGCCAATAGAAACCAAAAGGGTGAGCAGAGGTGTGACAGCGACGCAACAAAACCTGATGTCCGTGGTTGTTCTGAATGATCACGAGTCACTGCTAGGGGACAAAGCAAGTGAGGACCTTGAGCTGGTCAAGAAGTCTACCAAATCAACAGTGAAAAGGTGGTTCTTAAGACTTACAGCGACACAGTAACTGACATTGTGCAAAGGTTTCCTGATATCTTCACAGGCCAAGGGATGTTGCCCTACAGAATAGAGCTGAAAAGTGATGCCAAGCCAGTCGTGCACACCCCATGGAGAGTTCCAGCACCACTTCGAGCTAGCTTAAAGAAAGAACTCAACCGGATGGTGAAACTGAGAGCCATACAACGTATTGAACAACTGACAGACTGGGTGAACTCCATAACATGTGTAAAGAAACCCACTGGTGAGTTAAGGGTGTGCCTAGACCCCAAAGACCTTAACGAGAACATTAAAAGAGAGCACTACCAGATACTGAAACGGGAAGAAATCACTAGTGAAATGTCAGGGGCCAAATTCTTCAGTAAACTAGATGCATCTCATGGTTTCTGGCAACTGAAATTGGATGATAAGAGCAGCAAGTGCTGCACGTTCAATACAACGTTTGGCTGATACTGTTTTCTTAGACTTCCATTTGGAATCAAATCGGCTCCTGAAATCTATCACAGAGCAATGGAAACAATCATTGAGGGTCTAGAAGGCACCTGGGTTTACACTACAACAACACAACAAGAGACTGTTGAACCTCCTACAGAGAATCCAGTCGAGTGGGGCACGGTCACACCTTGGGAACCCTCAGGAGGAGCTGGAGGGCGTTGCTGGGGAAAGAGAGGTCTGGAGTGCCCTACATAGCTTGCTGCCACCGCGACCGGACCCCAGAGATGTGGCTGAAGATGAAGGAATGAATGAATGATATATATATATATATATATATATATATATATATATATATATATATATATATATATGAAATCAATATAGTGATCTTCTTTGCCATAACAAATGTATCGTGATAATTTGATATCGTGACAGCCCTACAAACAACCACCCTGCCTCCCAAAAAAAGACCTCTCTCCATTGCTAACAGACAGTTAAATGCTGTGCCTTTTAATTCATTCATTCATTCAACCTTTATTTCGACTCGGAAATATACTGAGGTAGAGACCTCATTTGCAATGTAGCTGAGCAAAAACACAAACAAAACATCCTTGGCCCCAAGAAACACAGATAAAAAAAAAAAATTGTGATGAAAAAGTAGAAGCAATAAATAACCAAATTGGTAAAAGACTAACATATTAAAACCTGTAGAATAAATAAAGCAATTAAACTTTACAGTAAATAAGTCAGCTAAAACGAGAGCAGTTGGTAGTAAAATATGATGAAGTTAAAAATTTATTTGCCCTAAGGATAAAAATAAGGTATGTTTTAGAATATTCTGCATGTTGTTCCAGGTTGCAGGTGCCCAGTGTGAATAACTTGATTTTCCAAGCGCAGTAAAACCAGCCAGTACCTGCAACATAATTTTATCATTTGAGTATGTTTGGTAGTGGCCCGCATTAAAAGACAATGGCAAATTAATGTAAGGGGGTTAAAAAGAACAGTAAGTGCCTTATAAATTAATAAAACCCAATGTTTGGTACGCCTTACAGAGAGAGAGGGCCACCCAACCTTAGCATACAGCTCACAATGATGAGTATTATAATTATCACTGGTAATAAATCTTAGTGCAGAGGAATAAACAGTGTCCAAGTGCTGCAAAGTCGCAGCTGAAGCATGCATATATAAAATATCACCATAATCCAATACTGATAGAAAAGTCGCCTCAATAAGCGTCATTCTACAATGCAGAAGAAAACATGTTTCATTCATATTAAAGATACCTATTTTTCCCCCTTAATTTGTTCACCAGATTAGTCACATGATATTTAAAAGTTATCTTCTCACCAATCCAAAATCCAAGATACTTGTATTCTTTGACTGTTTCAATATTTGGTACCATTTTATTAGAGATGATGGGATCATCATAATCAATATTTTTGGCTCTGGTGAAAAGCATGAATTTAGCTTTATCGGCATTACGAACTCATTTATGGTCATTGAGTGCAGCTTGTAAATCAGTAAAGTAGTGCTGAAGGGATTTAACAGCAGAATGTACCGTACCAGCATTGCAGTGCAAAATAGTCTGGTCAGCATAAAGATGAATATTACACCCAGTTACAGAAGAAACAATATCATCTATATACAGAGTGAACAAAACTAGTCCCAGGATTGAGCCTTGAGGTGTACCTTTTGTAATGTGCACAAACTCAGATTTAACATTTCCAATAGCCACACACGTTTGTCCATCCATCAGGTAACTTTGAAACCATTTATAAACAATTTCATCAAATTCGATTTTAAAAGCGATGTATGATCAACTGTATCAGAATTGACTGCCTGGTACACAGTTGTCACCTATTATGTATTCTCTATGGCCTAAATAATAATGTCATTAAAACCAATGACTTTAATGGATAATGCCTGATAACAATTAGATAAAACTGAGCTTTCTTGTACATATTTAGGACATCATGGAGAATGCCAGAAGGCAATAAAGAAGTCCCTAAGGCCACAAAACATCATGACACTTGTATCTAAAGCCATCAGATTCACATATCTGGCAAACTGTAAAGGAATCATTTTAAATGCAATAAATAATCTAAAAAGACCACTTGGTTCCCTGTGATTAACAAATTAGATTTGAAGTGATGCAGTACCCCCCCCCCCCCAAAAAGAAGGTTTTTTTTGGTACGCCAGGCAAACTAAAACAAATACTTTGAAGTAATTGCAAATACTATTATCTGACCTTGGTCTGGCTAGATGCCCATTTTGAAAATAATGAGGGTTTCAAGTTAACTTCTTTTTGTGACAACATTTTTCGAGCTGCAAGGATTTTGATATCTGGTACACCTGTAGATCCAGCCCTGAGCAAGACAAAATACCAAGATGATGCAAGGGGCGAGAACCAAGAGGAGAAATATGAATAACAACAACCAAAACGCAAACACTTGGTTCAAGCCTTCAACAATGACAGCAGATAGGGATGATAGGGAGAAAAAAGTGAGGGAGGTGAAAGAACGCAAGAGATTTTAAGACTGAACAGAACCTCTGAGGAAAAAGTATCATCCGAGTGTGGGGAAAAACAAAAAAAACAAAAGGGATAAATGGAGCACATATTAAACCAAATATATGACAAATTCATGGGGATGAGAAGAAGAGAAATTGAAGAGGAGATAGAAAATGGGAAAAAACAAGGAGAAAGAGAAGAAATGAAAGAGGGGGTGAAAAGCGAGGGGAAGAAGTGAGGCAAGGTGAGAAGAGAAGAAAAGAAGACAAGAGCAGACTCGTCAAATTCATGCAGAGAGTGCTGCCCGAGGATCAGTGATATTCATACAAGGAGCTAATTTTAGATTATTTCATTATTATTTTCTAACCACCCCACACACACACACACACACACACAAGCGCAGACACATACAAACTGATCATGATAAATGCTGTTTGCACATTTATCCTGCTGAATCATTAACATGACTTTTTGCTCTCACTATATAAACAGACAATGCACGTATGCACGCACATAGTATGTACACAAATACACACAGATCAGTCTAACTACACTTCTTGATCAATTCTGGCTTTTTTTTAACTCTCATATCCCATCACCTTTGGGAGCTACACACTGATAAACACACACAAACAATCTAAAATTACCCATGCCCTTTGTAGAGATTGTGAACAGTTGAGCAGCCAGCAATAGAAACAGACACACACACATATGCCCCCCCACACACGCACACACACACACATTCATTGACACACCAATTGCACCTTCCCTGGTCCTGGTCAATCTCCTCTTTGTCAGTTGTTTTTCACATCAGGGCATTTATTGCTGCCAGTGAAAGTGTGTACAGACTAAATCAATAGAGAACCAGATACAGCAAACAACTGGGTTTGATTAATTGTATCTGCCACACTGGATTGTGTCCATTTAAAAGACTCCTAAAAGGTTTTTTTTTCTGTACCAAGCAGAGTTGCAGTGCAGTGTGGGAAATGTGATGGAATGCAATTGTATATTGAATATGTGACAGCAACACATCCAACTGATAGCTACAACTTTAAAAAGCGAGCTAGTTTCCCTGCACACTGAGACTTTTGCTACTGGAAACTAAATAGCTAATTAAGTTCATTAATTTCCTGAAAAGCCCAGCTTTGATTCGGACTACAAGCTACATGATGTCAGAGACTATATGATCAGAAAATTCAAATCATTTCCATGTAATCTCGGTCTGTTTAGTTGTAATAACACGTTTATTATTATAGGTTACTATTATTTCCCCCCCTTATTTTAATTGTTTTGTGAAATTGAAAAAAAATTGTAATGGCTCAGTCTGAGTTGTGGTATTTGTTAACTTGTTATTGTTATGGCCAGACTCTGTTTGTATGAAGAAGAAGAAGAAGAAGAAGAAGAAGAAGAAGAAGAAGAAGAATATGGAGTCCCATAGAATATGTATGATGGGTATTACATCATGAGAAAGAAGATTTGAAGATTCAGAAAGATCCATTCAGGGAAAATTTGTTTCAAATGGGTTGAATAGATTACATCCTTGAGACTAGAGTTTTGGTAAAAAAAAAAAAAAATCAATTTGTTAACAATGAATAGCCTAATAGAATATCAAAGCTCTTCAGTTTATCTATTACTGTCAGTCTGTCCTTTTAGAGTTTTTGATTTGTGAAAGAAAAAAATAATAATTAAGAACACAAATTAAATAGGAAGTGAATGGTTAATTCAAAGATATTTTATTTCAGTTAGAGCCCCCTTTTTGTTTATGTATCAAACTGAGGTTTTATCAGTTCAACAACCAATACCTACCTAACCAAAAGAAAGCAAACCATAGTACTCTCGGATTACACCAACCATTCCCATATTTCCTGTGATAGCAGCAGGGGAGACAACCACACTTGATGCCTCATTATGTGTCTCCCTCAGAGACTGAGCGTGGAAATGTTTGACTGTGTACCCGATTCGCTTCAGGATACTCTCCACTAACTGGAATCCCCCAAACCGAGCCACCTTGCAATCCAAAAAGATTACAGCGTACATCTGAAATCACCGGAAAGCTTTCCACTTATGATTAAATGGTGTATGACAGCAGAGAGATAATGACGAATCGCCTAAGATCTCTGTCTCTCACCATCTAGTCGATCTCCGCTGCTCCAGGCTGTCTCTCCTTCAACCACAGACAGCAACTGAATTTAAACAAAGGATAGTTTTCAACTAGGAGTAAGTTAACAAAATTCAAGAGAATTTCATCAGCCTTAATATTGGATCCCACAAGGACCAGCTCTTCTCTTCTCTTCGCTGTCTCTTCTATTGTGTATGTCTCTCTCAGGCTCATCATGGAGAAGTGAGACTGCAGAATTGAACAGCCCTGCGGCCGGCTCCAACATTCTTTTCCAGGCTTGACTATTTTTTTGTTGTTGCTTTAAATCCGTTTTTCGAAGTAATATGAAATAAAGAAAATTCTTCATCATTTCAAGCATATCACACACTGCACAAACACAAATATCCCAGTGAGCACTAGACCTGATGTCAATGTGGTGGCTTTGTGTGTTGTCTCATCTAGCTCAGGATATATCTGGCTAAATGTACCCCGGGTTTAGACCAAACTATTCATTTAAAAACATAATTAATGACATATTTATGTATTGGGAAAGATGGCAGTGCAAATTCATGTGTGCAATGGCCTCACCCAGTACTGGTGTGGAAAGATGGCGGCGCAAATCCACGTTTGCGATGGCCTCACCCAGTACCATCCACGCAGTGTCTTTGTCCACATCTGTGTCTAAGGTTGTCTTGTTTTGATGTCTGGGAGAGCTGGCGCTGTATCGGCTGGGACAGCTTGGTCTGCTGCTTCCTGTGAGCCCAGGGACCACAGCCCTGCCTGGAGCTGTGCCCGAAGAGGAAACACCGAGGGCGGTGTGACAGGATGCAGAAGCGGGGCAGGCTAAGCTAACTGCCAGCCCATGCAGACCGGCAGTTCTGATAACACCGAGGGCGGTCTGGCGGCAGCCTCGCCTAGGTTTGACTGTGTTTTTAGTGTCGTCGTGTGGAGTGCGGGGAGGTGTGTCGAAGGTGTCTGACTGGGAGAGCTAGCGTTGGATCAGCTGGGAGAGCCTGGTCTGCTGTGTCCTGTGGGCCCGGGGACCACGGCCCTGACCAGAGCTGCGCCCGAAGAGGAAACACAGAGGGCGGTCTAACAGGACAAGGAACCGGGGCAGGCTAAGCTAACTGCTAGCCTATGCAGACTGGCAGTTCCGACAGTATCCTGGCTGGTGTTCATTCTCCTGGGCAGTGATTTCTTTTTCTTTTCTTTTTTAGTTTAGATTTAAGTGCTAGTTTGGATACATGTGTTCTTGTAGTTTTTGGATATGTGTTTTTGTCTTTGTGTTGTGCTGCTGTGGGCCAGGGGAAATTATGTTTCATTTCATTTCATGTGTGCAAGTGCATGAAATGAAATGACAAAGTGTTTCTGATTCTGATATTGCCCAAACAACTTTAATTTTCTAAGCTAACCAACGCAAGTCCACATGTAGTGCTAGAGTACTTTGAATTTCTTTTGTTTTAGTAGTGATTATAACTGTCCAGCGAAGAGAAAGTCAACCAATTTAGCTGGGTTTTAGCCTTGACATTTAGACATAACATTTAGACATCTTTTAGAATTTTAATTGCTAGTAAATATACAATTACTTAGTGGGAAGTTTCAAAGGTCTGCAGGATCAACAGAAAAAGCTGGTTGGCTATCATGTGTCTCTCCTGAACCTATTACTTTTATTATTAAAAGTACTTTTATTAGTAGTAGTAAAGTGGCCTGGGGAGTCTATTCCTTCTCAAATATTTTAAGGGTGCCATCACATTGGACACATTTTTACACAATGTGTGCCATGCTATTTTTTCCTCCCATCACTTGTATGACCGTGTTAGTGATATGTGAATCAGCTACACAAATCCACCTATCTGAATTATCATTCCTTTTTATTATTGTTAAACAATGTGTCTTTTTATTTCCTACACTACTATTTATTTCCCTAAAACATGGAGCATTTGACAGCGCTTTACTTGAGCTCTTTCTTCTCCATCTTTGTTGGAAGCAGTTCAGCTGAGAATCAGAATCAGAAACACTTTATCATTTCATTTCATGCAGCTGCGCACATGAAATGAAACTAAACATCGTTTGCCCCCAGCCCACAGCAGTGCAACACAAAGACAAAAACACATATCCAAAAACTATTAGGACTACAAGAACACATATCCAAACTAAAACATATATCTAAACTAAAAAAAAAATCACTGTCCAGGAGAACGAACGCCAGCCAGGATGACTGTCAGAACCACCAGTCTGCATGGCTAGCAGTTAGCTTAGCCTGCCCCGCTTCCTTGTCCTGTTAGACCGCCCTCTGTGTTTCCTCTTCGGGTGCAGCTCTGGTCAGGGCCGTGGTCCCCGGGCCCACAGGACGCAGCAGACCAAGCTCCCTCAGCCAATCCAGTGCTAGCCCTCCCAGCCACACACCTTCGACAACACCTCCCTGCACTCCACATGATGACACTAAAAACACAGTCGAGGCTAGGCGAGGCCGCCGCCAGACCGCCCTCGGTGTTATTTGAACTGCCGATCTGCATGGGCTAGCAGTGAGCTTAGCCTGCCCCACTTCTGCAACCTGTCAGACCGCCCTCGGTGTTACCTCTTCGGGCACAGCTGCAGGCAGGGCCGTGCTCCCTGGGCCCACAGGACGCAGCAGACCAAGCTCTCCCAGCCGATCCAGCGCCAGCTCTCCCAGCCATGAAACGAAGAAAAACTTAGATGCAGACATGGACAAAGACACTGCATGGACGGTACTGGGTGAGGCCACCGCAAACATGAATTTGCACTGCCATCTTCCCACACCGGTATCGGGTGAGGCTGCTGCAAACGTGATTTTGTGCCGCCATCTTCCCACACCGGAAGCGGAAAGAGAAAGTTGCTCAGGGTGTTTCTCCAAGAACACCAGGCGCCCAGGGTGCATAAAAAGCAACCAAAATGCTTTGAAGCCACTCAAAAACATTAGAAAAGGGAACCTCTCTGCCAAAACCATGTCCAATGTGATCACAACCTGAAGAGGGCAGGGCTGTTACTGGGCGCTATGCGTGCAGCAACCAGTAGGTGTTTGTTGTGTGTTTTGGTGTGAACGGTTAACATGTTGTTTCATGTCGTTAAAGGTGGTTACAAAACAAAGAGAAAAAACAGCAATACTATCAAGTACCTGACGCACCTGTAATCAATTTCTGTGTTCATCTATGGGTGTGCGTACTTTTTGTGTTTTTTTTATGTTTATTCTATATTTTGATTAAGTATTAATTCAAATGTAGAAAAGGCATATAGTAGGAGAAAGGTAACTTAGCCGTGTCTACAAATGAATTACGAGAGAATTGGATTTGATTTCACTTACCTTCTCCTTGGTGCCGAGCTGTGTGCAGTCCGGCCTGGTGCGGATGGTGAAGGGGGACGCAAGCCTTAACAGGATGCCCTGGAACGAGGGCTCCATCTTGGGGGAGACAATCTCAAAGCAGTCTCTGAAGGGGAGGCTCCGGTGGGGCTCAATTCTGGCCTGTCTCCTCAGTCCCTCTCCAAGCTGCAGAAGCTCCATGCGTGGGCCCAGGACCAAGTGAAATGGAAAGGCACGGCAGAACGTGGCCAAACCAATACGTAGGTCAGTGGGGTTAGTGGAGAGTGAGAGGGGGACCCTCCTGGACATCCCTGTAGGAGCGTTTGGGTGGGAGGAGAGGGATGGTGGGGAGGTCTCCCGGATAAGGAAGGACAAACTGTTCGGAGCAGTGGATTTTGGGGAAGGGGAAGGAGGTGAAGAAGAGGATGCAGTGGGGCAAGGGGCCGTGGAGCTGCAGTCTTCATCGGATGATAAGGGAGTTAAAGGCGGGGCCTCCTCCACCTCAACTTCAGAATGGAAAATCCGCCTGGCGACCGCTCTGACCAACCCCGGCATCACCAATCCTACGACAGGGGCTGGGTTAAAACAATGAAGAAGTAATACCTTCCCTGTCCCCTCTATTACTCCTTTGTCCCCGACTCCATCCAATATGCCTCCTCCTCCCCCTCTCCCTCTCCCACTCCCCTCCTCAACAGGGTCCTTGCACTGGAAGGAGGGGCTCTCTGAGGAGACGCGGCGTCCCGTGGAGGTGCGTATGTGTTCCAAGATGGCATCAAAACCATTGAAGAAATCCTGGAGGTTGCCACCTACGGCCCGGAGCACCCTCTCATTTTCCTCAAAGCACAGGCCAAAGAACTCCTCTCCGAAATGCTCCCGCAGCTCACAGAATGGTACTCCTGGGAGAGAGGAATTGTAAAAGACACACTGCTTAATGTCAGTGACACAGAACCCCACTCCTGGAAAAACAAACAAAAAACGTAAAAGAAAAAAAACCATCACAGAGAGAAAAGTGCAAGTAGGAAGGGGAAAAAAAACTGCAAACAGAGAAAAAGCTAGAGTTACACTAAAGAGCTTTTAACACTTACGGTTAAGACAAAACCACAGATGACTAGACATCTACACAACACAAATCCATACATCTGAATATGTGCAGGTGTGCACGTGACTGCACATCAACAGCTTCTACAACACAGTATGTATCTGTGTGTGTGTGTGTGTGTGTGTGTGTGTGTGTGTTGGGGGGGGGGTACGAGAGCCAGCTTCCATTGTAATCTAAATATTATTTTGATAGACTTTTGAAGTCAACGATATCTATTTTAGGCAAGAACTTACAGACCATATCTGCATGAAATCTTTAGTGCCAATCTTGCATCATCTGTTAACCCATCCAGAGCTATGCCGCGTGCTGCTGTGAGCTTTCTGCATAATAGCTATATTTGTGCATGTGTATTTGTATTCATCTCATGGTTGCCTTTTGGCCTCCTTGTAGTTCACTGAAAATATTTCAAACACTTCAATATGATCAAAGATGAAACATGAAAGGCCGGCTCTGATACTAAACATTGAAAGGTAAATGTGTCAGATGCCTGCTGAAAGAATAACAGAGGAAATAAACAAAACTGGGATGAGAGACACTTGTAAAACAACCGCCAATATAAACAAATTGAGGAAGAAAAAAATGGAAAGTTAAAAAACGGACCAAAGATAAAACAGGATTTGGAGGGCAGTGAAATGCAGAAGGGCCCAACGAGAAGTATGGTGAATTGCACTCTTCGTGTCAGTTTGCACGTATCAACATACGGCTACAGATCTGATGATACAACCACAAAGTCTATCGTCGATCTTAGGCCTAAGGTGTTCTGGTACCAAGTACACTTATGAACTACCTCCTTATATTTGAACATGGTGTTTGTTATGGCCAATCCATGACTTGCACAGAAGTCCAATAACAAGGCACCACTTGGGTTCAGATCGGGGCGGGGGGGGGGGCATTCCTCCCAATCCCACCCCTCCAGGTTTCTCCATCGTTGGAAAAAAATCCGCAAAAAAAAACAGCCACTGATTCAATATTATATATACATATCTACATAGTATAATAAATATCGTACGAGACATCTTGGATTCATTGCAGGAAGTTATTTGATCTGACAGCGAGGCACAGAGCACATCGCTGATCAAAAATGAAACTAGAACGTGAATAAGACAGCGAATGAACATGTGTTAGGATGCGCGCGCACACTCAGACACACACACACACACACACCCTCATAGACGAGCCCATACTAATGTACAGACACAGAAAAACATGCACACTAAAATACACACAACAACAAAAAAAACACACATGCCAAAAACAGATGTTGGCTGTGTGATCAGTCAACCCTGATTCATTGCAATTAGTGCGAACTCCAACCACACGCACACTCAATAACAAAAAAATCTAACCAACAAACAGACAACCACATGGCTACACAATCACTGCCAGACAGGAGAGGGCAAGAATCAGCAGTACCACTGAAGCATTTTGACATTAATAATTGGGACTTGACTCGGATACACGCAGAAGGAGATAGATGGAGAGGGAGAAAATAGAGAGTGATTCTCGGGGAAAGAAAGAGAAGGCTGAAAGACATACCAATAGAAAGACAGACAGAGAGAGAGAGAGAGAGAGAGAGAGAGAGAGAGAGAGAGAGAGAGAGAGAGAGAGAGAGAGAGAGAGAGAGAGAGCGCGCGGATGCGCGACGGGATAAACCATGCTGAAGAAGAGCTCCCGATTTAATATCGGACTTTGGGATTTTTAAGGGAGCGACAAACATCTAGAACAAGACTAGAACAAGAGAACTACCTCCATAAAGAAGGTTGTTCGCTGGGAAATCTTGGTGTAGGTTTATTTTATTTCATCCAACTTTGATTTGCTAAGTAAAGCGAGCTAACGTTACTGGCTAGCTGGCTAACCAGCTAGCCCCTACACAGGCTTTTTCTAATCCTCCTACGCCATGACCCTCAACTATATTTCTAACAAACCAGGTAACATTTACTCAGAGAACTAGTATATAATCTACTACTACTACTTTCGGCTGCTCCCGTTAGGGGTCGCCACTGCGGATCATCCGTTTCCATCTCTTCCTGTCCTCTGCATCTTCCTCTGGCACACCAGCCACCTGCATGTCCTCCCTCACCACATCCATAAACCTCCTCTTTGGCCTTCCTCTTTTCCTCTTCCCTGGCAGCTCCATATTCAGCATCCTTCTCCAAATAAAATGTTTAAGTCATCCATTATATACTAGAGAACTAGTATAGAATGGATGACTTAAAAATTTTTGTTCAGGCCAGCCTAATGAAAATTCATGTCATGACTCATAATAAAAACAAAAACTGTAACTTCATGTACAATATATACATTATATTATTTTAACAATTTCATGTCAGACTTGAAAAGGTCACAGAGCATGACTTCTGAGGTGACCTATCCAAACTTTACCAGGTTCTAATAACAAAACAAAACAAACAAAAAACCCACTTCATAATCCAAATTCATACAAAGCTGGCTGTTTTTTTCCAAATAAATGAGTGACAAGATATAACCTAACTATTGTTTAATTTTTTTTTTGTGTACAGGATGATGATGTAATGGCATTTCTTGAAGAGGCCACTATAATGGATCCTAGATTCAAGGGAAAGGTAAAAAAATATGAAGTCTGGGAATGACTGAAGAAGGCAGCAGTGAGGGAAGTAAGTAATCATCAAAATGTAAGTTCTTTGAGAAATGATGATGTATCGGAAGTTTTAGGCCTGGGAATCAAAACTGCACATACCTATGATGTGCTTTAGTAAATGGAGTCAGGTAAACTTGAGACAGATGATAGGATCGCTATACGCTAACAATATTTAGTGTGGGGGAGAGAACGAAATTCAAAGAAAAATAGAGACAAATGCAAAGTAAACAAAAACAGACAAGTACACACACAAACACACACACACACAGACAAACACACACTTACCCAAAATGGTGGCCAAATACTGTAGAATTCCTGAGATATCCTCTTCTGAACCAGAATTTGCCAGAAATGGGCACTTTTCAACTGTACGGCTCTCCTCACTTCTATCCTCTCTGCACCTGTAAACGACATACAGCACACATAGTCACACATGCACACACACAAACAGGCATACAGTACAAATGCACACACAATTAGATCAATCAGGGCTGACTAAATATTGTGTGACACAAAGGGGGGATGCGTCCATTGTGCCCACCACAATCACATACTATACTATGACAGAACTACATTTCTTAAGGCCACACAATCACATCTTCAGCCATTAAGCATTAAAATAAGATTGTAGCAGTTCCAGTGATGTCATCATCCTAAATGGCGGCATAAAATAACAGATCCTCTGAAAAAATATTTATTACGCCCCGTTACAACATCAAATACAAACTTTCTTGATGATACTTGAACTGACAACCGAGGCAAGAACGGGAAAAGGGATGAAAACAAAATAAGCACTGTTGAAGAGCCTACAAATGAAGAGAACAGAGAACATCTCTCATACACAAGCACAAGATGGCAAAGCGAACCCTCATCCAAACGATGCTGCAAGTTTACAAAAGTTTTAGAGGAGATATGGGACTTTCGCAAAGACACAAAATAACAACTAAACGATATCAAATTCAAACTCACCAATGTTAATCAAAAAATAGCAGAGGCAAAGGGGCATCCAGGTGGCATGGCAGTCTATTCTGTTGCCTACCAACATGGAAATCGCTGGTTTGAATCCCCGTGTTACCTCTGATTTGGTCGGGCATCCCTACAGACACAATTGGTTGTTGGATTTAAAAGTGTGCTCGCGCACTTTTAAATCCAGGTACAACACCCACGTGTGCAATTTGAGAAATAACCACTTAAGGAATGCAACAGCCCTAAGCCGCCATATTTGGTCCTTGGCGGACAAAGGAATTGACTATACCATATTGTGGAAGGTGCTTGCCAAGAGCAAAACATATTCTATGAACACCAAAAAATGCAACTTGTGCCTGATGCAAAAATACTTTATTATTTGCAAACCCCACTTGGCAAATCTAAACAGCAGGCACGAACTGGCCAGCAGCTGTAGACATAGAAGAAAACATCTAATTTGTAACTAAGTGTAACTGAACCCAAACTGAACTGTTTATACCTGTGTATAACCTTTTGTTTGTATTTTATATATATATTCTGCTCCTCATTTGTCAAGCACTCACAACACCATTGACAGTTTTAGAAAAAAACTCTATATATATACGTATATATGCCCATTTAATTGTGTATGTAACATTTTGTTCATATATCCATACTTAGTCTTTATGCCATTGATTTTCTCTATCTACCATATTTGTGTTTAAATGTACCCTACTCTATCCCCATTAGACAGTTCAAATGTACCAATGTTCCAACCATAGATTGGCCCATCCTCCTACCCTGTAATTGGACACCGCACATAAAATGTAGGCAACCAGTATAAATAATGATGTTTACTGTAACCATCTAGGCCGCTGATGAGTGCACTGAGCACAAAACAAGCTTGTTCTGCCATTTAACAACTTTGAGCTATAAAATATATATATCTTTGCTCCTGAATTGTTGAGCTCTTTGTTATATATCGAAGGTTATATAACCCAGCCACTGAGGATGCACAAGCCAGTGCATTCTTAGTGCCGGTCCCAAGCCCGGACAAATGGGGAGGGTTGCGTCAGCAAGGGCATCCAGCGTAAAATCTTCCCCAAATCAAATATGCGGATCATAAATAAGATTTCCATACCAGATCGGTCGAGGCCCGGGTTACCAACGACCGCCAACGGTACTGTTAACCAGCAGGATGCCGGTGGAAACTATGCTACTGTTGGGCGAAGGAGAAGGAGAGGGGGAAGGCATGTCCAGAGGCAGCTAGAGAGGAGGAAAGGTAGGCGTGTGGAGGTGAGAGTCAGAACTTTGAATGTTGGCACTATGACTGGTAAAGGGAGAGAGCTGGCTGATATGATGGAAAGAAGAAAGGTAGGCATACTGTGTATGCAAGAGACCAGGCGGAAGGGGAGTAAGGCCAGGAGTATCAGAGGTGGGTTCAAACTCTTCTACCATGGTGCGAATGGGAGGAGAATGGGGTAGGGGTAATTCAGAAGGAAGAGTATGTCAAGAGCGTGCTGGAGGTGAACAGAGTGTCAGACAGAGTGATGAGTATGAAGCTGGAAATCGAAGGTGTATTGCTGAATGTTATCAGCACATATGCGTTGCAAGTTGGGTGTGAGATGGATGAGAAAGAAGAATTCTGGAGAGAGTTGGACGACGTGGTGGAGAGGGTACCCAAGGAGGAGATAGTGGTGATTGGAGTGGACTTCAATGGACATGTTGGTGAAGGGAACAGAGGTGATGAGGAGGTGATGGGAAGGTATAGAGTCAAGGAGAGAAATGTGGAAGGACAGATGGTGGTCGATTTTGCGAAAAGGATGGAAATGGCTGTGGTGAATACATATTTCAAGAAGAGGGAGGAACATAGGGTGACGTACAAGAGCGGAGGAAAGTGCACACAGGTGGACTATATCTTATGTAGAAGGCGCCATCTAAAAGGGATTGGAGAGTACAAGGTGGTGACAGGGGAGAATGTAGCTAGGCAGCATCGGATGGTGGTCTGTAGGATGACTTTGGAGACCAAGAAGAGGAAGCGAGTGAAGACACAGCCGAAGATCAAATGGTGGAAGTTGAAGAAGGAAGACTGTTGTGTGGAGTTCAGGCAGGAGTTAAGACAGGCACTGGGTGGTAGTGAAGAGTTGCCAGATGGCTGGGCAACCACTGCAGAAATAGTGAGGGAGACAGCTAGGAAGGTACTTGGTGTGTCATCAGGACAGAGGAAGGAAGAAAGGAGACTTGGTGGTGGAATGAGGAAGTACAGCAAAGTATACAGAGGAAGAGGTTGGCAAAGAAGAACTGGGATAGTCAGAGAGATTAAGAAAGTAGACAGGAGTACAAGGAAACGCAGCGTAAAGCGAAGACAGAGGTGGGAAAGGCAAAGGAAAAGGTGTATGGTGAGTTGTATGATAGGTTAGACACTAAGGAAGGAGAAAAGGACTTGTACCGATTGGCTAGACAGAGGGACCGAGCTGCAAAGGATGTGCAGCAAGTTAGGGCAATCAAGGATAGAGATGGAAATGTGCTTAAAAGCGAGGAGAGTGTGCGGAGAAGGTGGAAGAAGTACTTTGAGGGGCTGATGAATGAAGAAAACGAGAGAGAGAGAAGGTTGGATAATGTAGGAATAGTGAATCAGGAAGCTCAGTGGATTAGCAAGGAGGAAGTGAGGGCAGCTATGAAGAGGATGAAGAGTGGAAAGGCAGTTGGTCCTGATGACATACCTGTGGAGGCATGGAGATGTTTAGAAGAGATGACAGTGGGTTTTTTTAACTAGATTGTTTAACACAATCTTAGAAAGCGAGAGAATGCCTGAGGAGTGGAGAAGAAGCATACTAGTACCGATTTTCAAGAACAAGGGTGATGTGCAGAACTGTAGCAACTACAGAGGTATAAAGTTGATCAGCCACACCATGAAGATTTGGGAAAGAGTAATAGAAGCTAGGTTAAGAGGAGAGGTCACGATTAGCGAGCAGCAGTATGGTTTCATGCCACAAAAGAGCACCACAGATGTGATGTTTGTTTTGAGAATGTTGATTGGGAAGTATAGAGAAGGCCAGAAAGAGTTGCATTGTGTCTTTTTAGATTTAGAGAAAGCATACGACAGGGTGCCAAGAGAGGAGGTGTGGTATTGTATGAGGAAGCCGGGAGTTGCAGAGAAGTATGTAGGAGTGGTGCAGGATATGTATGAGGGAAGTGTGACAATGGTGAGGTGAGCTGTTGGAATGACAGATGGGTTCAAGGTGGAGGTGGGATTACATCAAGGATCAGCTCTGAGCCCTTTCTTGTTTGCAATGATGATGGACAGGTTGACGGACAAGATCAGGCAGGAGTCTCCATGGACGATGATGTTTGCGGATGACATTGTGATCTGTAGCAAGAGTAGGGTGCAGGTTGAGGAGAGCCTGGAGAGGTGGAGGTATGCACTGGAGAGAAGAGGAATGAAAGTCAGTAGGAGCAAGACGGAATACCTATGCGTGAATGAGAGGGAGGACAGTGGAATGGTCAGGATGCAAGGAGTGGAGGTGACGAAGGCATATGAGTTTAAATACTTGGGGTCAACTGTCCAAAGTAACGGGGAGTGCAGAAAAGAGGTGAAGAAGAGAGTGCAGGCAGGGTGGAGTGGGTTGAGAAGAGTGTCAGGAGTGATTTGCAAGGGAAGGGTACCAGCAAGAGTTAAAGGGAAGGTTTACAAGATGGTTGTGAGACCTATGTTATATGGTTTGGAGACAGTGGCACTGACGAAAAGACAGGAGGCGGAGCTGGAGGTGGCAGAGTTGAAGATGCTAAGATTTTCACTGGGAGTAACGAAGAAGGACAGGATTAGGAATGATTATATTAGAGGGACCGCTCAGGTTGGACGGTTTGGAGACAAAGCAAGAGAGGCAAGATTGAGATGGCTTGGAAATGTGTGGAGGAGAGATGCTGGGTATATTGGCAGAAAGATACTGAATGTGGAGCTGCCAGGAAAGAGGAAAAGAGGAAGGCCAAAGAGGAGGTTTATGGATGTGGTGAGGGAAGACATGCAGGTGGCTGGTGTCACAGAGGAAGACGCAGAAGACATGAAGAAATGGAAACAGATGATCCACTGTGGCGACCCCTAACAGGAGCAGCCAAAAGTAGTAGTAGATACATACGTATATATATACTACCCAGGGACCCCACATCTCTCTGGTCTCTGACAAACACAGTAATGTCATCAGCATATGTTGACATCACCAGCGAGGGGCGTGTCTGCGAGTGGGAAGCCGGATGTGGGTAGGTGTCCTGGTCGCTGCACTAGCGCGTCCTCTGGCCGGTCAGGGCACCTGTTCGAGGGGGAGGGGAAACTGGGGGCAATAGCATGATCCTCCCATGCACTATATCCTCCTGGCGAAACTCCTCACTGTCAGGTGAAAAGAAGCGGCTGGTGACTCCACATGTATTGGAGGAGGCATGTGGTAGTCTGCAGCCCTTCCTGGATCGGCAGAGGGGGTGGAGCAATGACCGGGATGGCTCGAAAGGGTGGGGTAATTGGACAAGTACAATTGGGTAGAAAAAGGCCCTGTTCCCCCCAAAAAAGAAATCACTGTGCTGAAGCAGCTCAATGTTAAGTGCCACTATGAGCTGCATTTAATTGTTGGTGAGATGTTAAAGTCTAAAGTGACGATCAGTGACACCTACTGGTTGAATGTGACTGTTCAATAACCTGTTGCTAAAGCTCGATGGTGTTTTAGGCCCCCAACGTACTCTTCAAGGCAGTGCTCTCCGCCCCCTACAGTTTCAGCCAATCACAGCACTGGCGCTAACCCAGATTGGATGAAACTGTTGGGGGCGGGGAGTGCCTTCCATGCAGTGATGCCTGGAAGAGTACGTTGGGGGCTTAAAACACCATCGAAGGTTGCTAAACCTATGTGACATATAAACCCTATCCAGCCTGGCTGCACTCACATTCCCATCCAACACCTTAACCCATATATACTTCCTAACATAGGGATGTTTGATCCGCCAAATCACCTGAAATCACCTGTGATAAAGTGGTGGATGACTGTAAGTGAGGTCTCTCTCCTGTTCTGTCTAATGTAAAATTTGTAGTACAAGTCCAATCTCCTCCATCACAACACATTCGCTGTGATCATGCTGTTTTGAGGAAATCTTTATTTTCTGAAAGATGTCCAGCCTGTGTGAGCCCTGATTTGGAACATATATGTTAAAGAAACAAAAAGATATGGCCTGTCTTTTCACTCTGACCATTAAAGCCGTGCCTGTCACTATCTCTGTGGTGGAGATGATATCAACATCAAGCCCTGGAGAAAAGAGTGTGGCTACACCAGCAGAGAAATTAGTCCCATGAGACAAAATATACTGGCCCTTCCACCACAAACTCCAGTCTCTCATTCTCTTTGTCGCTGTGCATTTCCTGCAAAAAAACAAAAACAAAAAAAAACTGTCTAAATTTTCTGTGTGATAATTTCTAAAATGACTGCCCGCTTCTGTCGATCCTTTCCACCATTAATATTCAAAGAGCTAACTCTCACCCTGTGCATAAAAGACAGAGAGATGATGTAAACAGTTAGAGGAAATGGTAACAGGAAGATCACCCAACGTATGACACTCATTGCCATCTCACTTATGAAGTCTTAACCTTTTTGAACCTTTTCCTTTATTAGTCTTAAGCATCTTTCTGAGGCCTGTTATGTGTTTTTTTTCCCCAATTTTTTTTTCAATAAACAAATCAACGCCAACTACTTTCTGCAAAGTCAACATACTTTGAATAAATTTTCCTGCACCTGGAAAATACTTGACTATTTCACAGATTTTCCAAGTTTCATCTAGGAAACCATTGATTTCTTCTAGTGTGTACAGATCACAACTGTGTGACTGTGAGTACAGTCAGAATCAGTGTCATACTCCATATCCTTACCAGCAACATCTCAATAACACACGGATCTCCCCCTCTTTCCTTTGAACCACCAGCCTGACTTAGGTCCGGTTCAGCTGCTGGCCCTTTCCTGCTGCTTTCTACTGCTGCCAGTGCTTCCTCTGCTCCTTTTCTTTCTTCTGCTGGGACACTCAAGACAGCCAAGCTGTCCTCGATCACTGCCTCTCTGCCTCAATCAGCTCGCTGTTCCCTGGCTTGACTGTCTGCCTGCCCGCTGTAGCCCTCTCCTGCCTTGGGTTCAGTCAGCAGAGTCAGCAAAGCAGTGGCATCTGCTGACCCCTCATCCGGCGGAGCACCGATGTGATTATACACAGGACTACTTGTAAAATACAAGCAGTCCTGTATATAATAAAAGCTGGCCGAAGCAGTGAGGCAGTCGTTCAAGTACAATTCATTCCATCAGAACACAATTCATTTCATTCCATTGGAACACAATTCATTTCATTCCATTGGAACACAAGTGATTTCATTGGAACACAATTCATTTCATTTGATTGGAACACAACTGATTTCGTTGGAAAACTCCTCAGCCAGCCTCACAGGCCAGGAGCGCCGGCCTGGCCCCCAGCTCAAGGTACCCCTCAGCCAGCCTGTGAAGACAAGTGATCCGCTTGTGCTCGACATCCCCACACTCAAAGCATTTCATGCTGCCCGTGCTGGTGTACACCACATAATGTCCCTCTCCATGTTTCACTCTGAGGGAAACCTCCAGCGTCTGTGATGGACAATTCAGAAACATGAACACCTATCTCCTGAGGGACTGGACATGTTTCAGTTTATTGCTTTTGCAGCCTAAGCCCACATTTCTATAGTTGCTCTACAGCTTCCTGAAGCACTGCAGCTCCCGCTTCAACACCTCTTTGGGAATGAACGGGAGAACACCAGAGATGGTGATCTGGTTGGAGGGCATTGCGAGCGGGGAAACCTGCAGATAGATGCCATTCAGACAGAAGCTGCTCACTATTAACTCAGCCACAAAACGCTCCTCTTTCAACAAAACAATAACACCTCTGTTCATCCTGGAGGCATAGGACAGGCTGGCATGACCCACATGGTCTCACAAAGCCAGGTGAACCACCTCTACTGGAACAGATGGATCGGGCTAAACCCACACTCCATTTCGGATAGAGAGGGAAGGCGTCTCTGAGGGCACCATCTCTCTCACACACACAAAAAACTAAGACAAACACACAAACTACAGCAAAAGCAGACCACAAACAATAAACAAACTCAATCAGAACACATCAGCCCTAAAGACAAAAAATGAAAATGGATAAATAAATCAAATTTGCTAACAGCAGGTTGCTCTCACCAAACACACTCACTCACACACCGACTCCCAGCATGCACAGAGAGAGAGAGAGAGCTTCATGAACATGATTAGTGGACTGATACTGAAAGATAGAAAGCTGTTTGCATGCATGTGTGATGGACAGACAAAGAGAACAAAGAGGGATTGTAACAGATTGAGGAGGGGAGCAATCAGTCAGAGGGAGGAAGGAAGGAGGCACATAGATACTATTTGTCGCGTAGAAGGGAGGTGTGTGTGTGTGTGTGTGTGTCAGAAAGAGAAATGGTGTTGCTTTTATCACCTTCTTGATCATTATGACATGGAAACCGAAGTCACCCCCTATGCTTTAATTGTTGGGTCGGGGATGCCATTTATTTTCTCGAGCTTGAGTTAATCAAATATCCATAAAGAGGGTCCTGTCACTCTTACTACAATATGGCTGCCCTTTGTAGACCTTGACAATTCCTTACAAACCCCCTTTGACAAGGATGAGTAATAACTAACCTATATAGTTTTTCAACTATATAGGCTACGTGAGGACGTTCCCAAGCAGTGTGTGGGGAGGAAGGTGGGTGGGTAAGTGAATACAGGAGATTGACACATGCATACTTTTTTTCTTTTTTTTTTTGTACCTTCAATCCCTGTGTAATAACTTAGCAGAACAATAAAAATATTGGGGGGGAAAAACAAAGAGATGGTGAATGAGGAAGTGAAACAATGAGAAAAAGAAAGATACTTGAGTGAGGGAGCACGATTAGAGACAGCAGGGGGCTAAAGGGCTTTCACACCGAACACAAAGTGAAACTCTCCACAGCATATCTTGTCATTTAACCTCATAGATAGCCCCTCTCTCTATGTCCAAACAGCGCGCAAAGGCAGAGCTTTCAAGACTAAAACAAGGAAGACACAAACTGCGTGAAGCTTGACTATGTGCATTTCCTGGGCTCCAAAGAAATTCCTTGCATAATCTTTACTTGTCAGATGCGAATCAATGAAAAAGAGAGTGTGGGTATATTAGATCCTCTGGTTTAGAGAGAAGGTTGGTGAGTTGAGACCTATTTGGGAGCTATATTTACACAGTCTCACTCTCCTCCTAATGTCTCTGTATGGTTCAATGGCGTGTGGTACAGCTCCGGAAATTCTCAGACTGCTCAAACGTTTTCTCCTCATTTTTTCCTCTTATTTTTTGTTGTCACCGCCTCTTCGTTTCCACAGAATTTGTAGTTTTACGGCAAATTTGTTATGGAGAAATGGGGGATGAGAAAGAGATAAAGCAAAAAGTAACATTTTTACCTGATCTCTTGCTGTTTGTAGAATTCTAATGTCCTCTGTAGAGCCTCCTGAACAGTCTGTGTCTGAAAAAAAATAGGACATTTAGCATCAGAAAAGCATGTAGCACATATTTTATATGTGCTCTTGCATTGTGCACACCTGGAGTACTATGATGTGTACTTATTTGTAGATGTGAGAACCCTAATCACATAATAATATATTACACAAAAATTGATCAAAAAGCAAATTAACTATATCTGCTATCACAAAGAAATGAAGGACCCCAGCCTCAAATCATATTACTGCTACTGTAAGGCTCTGAGGTGGTGAGTATGTGTGTCAATTTGTATTGGTATTTGCATGATAACAGCAAAAACCTATATAGAGGATTTGCTGAAAAAGGCAGAAGGAGCTGGTTACATACTCATTGTTTACAACAACCTATTTCTGCAAATATGGATGCAACCATACTGACACTGGTATCACATATCGAGTCAATACCAGGCTGAAATTGAAAATCAATATCGGAGATTATACCCAAGATTAGATTTTGATACCAAAAGCCATGAGTAACATGTCAAAGATAAAAGCAATTTGGCTTGATTCACTGCATTTTTGGCACATGGAAGCCTGTATTTCTTCAATGGTGAAAGAAATAAATGAGGCCCTGGAAACTGCCAAACAAAGGCTCATCACTCTGGCCACTAGGCTAAAGAGATACACTAGAGAATCGGAAGCCAAAAGAGTAAGCCTGTTCCTCAAAGAGCCATCCAAAGTATACTTCCAGCTGCAGGGTAACAAGGAAACAACATCAAACCCACCCAGAGCAGAGACCGAGTGATACTGCAAGGATATATGGGCAAAGGAGGCATCACAAAACACCAATGTCCAGTGGCTGGTAGGTCTAAGAGCAGACCACAGCAATAGCCCAGAACAAGAACCACTTACCATCACAGTGGCCGACATCCAACGACAAGTTTCAAGCATGAAGAGCTGGCCTGCACCAGGCCCTGAGATGATTCACGCCTACTGGGTGAAGAAGCTAACAGCACTAAATGAATGCTTGGTAACACAAATGCACCAGCAGCTAACATCAGGGTCTCATCCTGACTGGCTAACACAAGAGAGAACAATACTGATCATGAAGGATCCCTACAAGGTAGAACACCTTCAAACTACTGGCTGATAACCTGCCTCTCCACAACATGGAAGATCCTGTCAGGCATCATAGCAGCTGAGCTGAATGGGCACACGAGTCAACACGAGTGAAATTCAGAAGGGAATTGGGAATAACACCAGAAGATCAAAGCATCAGCTACTGGTTAAAAGAGCAGTCACCCAAGACTCTATGACCACACAAACCAACCTGAGCACAGCCTGGATTGACTACAAGAAGGCTTACGATTCAATGCCCCACACTTGGTTACTAGAGTGCTTGGCACTATACAAAGCCAACAGAACATTAACAGCCTTCATCAATAACTCAACGCGGCAGTGGAAAACAACACTAGAGACTAACTCAAACACAATCACACAGGTAACCATCAAATGTGGCATATACTAAGGTGATGCACTACCTCCGCTGGCGTTCTGCATAGGTCTGAACCCCCTCTGTCAGATCATCACAAAGAGTGGATATGGATACAGGTTCAGAAGGGGAGTTACGGGGCATCTGGGTAGCATAGCGGTCTATTCCATTGCCTAACAACACGTGGATCGGCAGTTCGAATCCCCGTGTTACCTCCGGCTTGGTCAGGCATCCCTAAAGACACAGTTGGCCATGTCTGCAGGTGGGAAGCCGGATGTGGGTATGTGTCCTGGTCGCTGCACTAGCGCCTCCTCTGGTCAGTCGGGGCACCTGTTCGGGGGGGGGGGTGTAGCGTTATCCTCCCACGTGTTACGTCTCCCTGGCAAAACTCCTCACTGTTAGGTGTAAAGAAGCAGCTGGCGACTCCACATGTATCAGAGGAGGAATGTGGTCATCTGCTGCCCTCCCCGGATTGGCAGAGGGGGCGGAGCAGCAACTGGGATGGCTTGGAAGAGGTAATTGGGGGGTAAATGGCCAGATACAATTGGGGGGAAGAGGGAGGGGGAAAAAAAGAAGGGGCGTTACCGTCAGCAATCTCCTATACATGGATGACATCAAGCTGTATGCCAGGAATGAGTGAGACATTGACTTGCTGATCCACCTCACCAGTATCTACAGCAACGACATCGGGATATCATTCAGACAGGACAAGTGTCAATGGTGGTAAAAAGAGGTAAGGTCGTGAAGACTGAAGGGGTTGAATTACCACTGAATAGGATAACAGATATACAGGACAGTTACACGTACCTGGGTATTCCACAGGCAAATGGAAACCACGAGGAGGCAACAAGGAGGTCAACTACAGCCAAATACCTCCAGAGAATGAGGCAGGTCCTGAGGGGCCAGCTTAATGTTAAGAATAAGATCCAAGCCATCAACACATATGCCCTACCAATCATCAGATACCCAGCTGGAATAATAAGTGGCCAAAAGTGGAGAAAAAAGCCACAGCTATCAGGACACAGAAACTCCTCCCAATGCACGGAGAGTTCCATTCGAAGTCCAGCAGCCTGAGACTGTACGATAAGCAAAAAGATGGGGGCCGAGGGTTAGTGAGTGTCAGAACCACTGTCCAGGATGAAACAAGGAACATCTATGAGTACATCAGAAAGTGGGCCCCCCAAGATGAACTGCTGAGTGAGTACCTCAGGCAGCAGAAGACAGAGAGTGGGGAGGAAGAAGAGGAGGTATCATAGAAAACTAAGCCCCTCAATGGGATGTACCATCAACAGATAGACGACGTGGCTGATATCAAGAAATCCTACCAGTGGCTCAAAAAGTCTGGACTGCAAGACAGCACAGAGGCTCTGATCATAGCAGCACCAGAACGGGCACTCAGCACCAGATCGGTTGAGGCAGGGGTCAACAACAACAGACAAGACCCAAGATGTAGGCTGTGCAAAGATGACCCTGAGACAGTCCGGCACTTAGTAGCAGGGTGTAAGTTGCTATAATTAAAAAGTAATTTGAAAATTCATTATCATAGCTACATAATATTTTTCCCCCGACTGTCCACTTTTCCATGTCAAGTGCGACCACAAATTTTCTGCAATATTTAGTTGTTTGATGTTTTTACAATAGTGTTTCTATACTTCTTTTCTTCAGTAATAGCCTTTCTTCATTTTTGTAAATTTTCTATTTTTTTCCTTATAAAAAGAACATGATGAAAACATAGCTATTGATATCATTCATTTTGGCTTTTTCCAGCAAGGTAACTCTACATTGTGTGTGTGTGTGTGTGTGTGTGTTTATGTACAGAGAGCAATAGTTTGACAGAAGGCAAATAATGAGAGGGTATGTTTCAGTGTGGGGTTGGGGGTCAACAATAGAAGTGGTACATGAGTTAAAGGTGCTATAAAAATGCGTTGCATATCTCTAAAATGTAAATATTCTTGGGAAGACTTGAGAGGCTTAAAATCTAACCGAAGAAATTATAACAATTATTTCACAATTTTCACAATCTCAAGTACAGCAAAACAATGAAAAACAATGTTCACCTATTTGCAAGTCCCCCTCAGATGGATCATACCATTTATCTTCACTTCTGTTGTGAAATATGCTCTTACAAGCTTCATGCCCATTGAACACATGCAGAATATTTCTACTCAACACAGATTCACCAAGTCCTTTCTTAGTCACACTAAATAACAGTACTGCTTCCCATCTATGACACTGTGTCCTTGTTTCAAGTTACTTTTGTCTTGCTGTGTCCTTGACTCAGTTACTCATTCGCCATAAAACCCATCCATGTGGGAACACAATCATACAACACACACACACACACACACACACACACACACACACACACACACACACACACACACACACACACACACACACACACACACACACACACACAGAGTTTATACACAACTGCTGTAATGTTTCACTCTGGCAACCAACCACTCATGCAAAATACACCATATGTACAAAATCAGAACATATGTACAGAATGAGAACATTCACAGACATATGTACAAAAGTATTGGGACACCTGGCCATTACACCTGCAGGAGCTTTTATGACATCCCATTCTAAATCCATAGGCATTAATATGGAGTTGGTCTCCCCCTTTGCAACTATAACAGCTTCCACTCTTCTGGGAAGGCTTTCCACAAGATTTTGGAGTGTGTCTGTGGGAATTTTTGTCCCATTCATCCAGAAGATCATTTGTGAGGTCAGGCACTGATGTTGGATGAGAAGACCTGGCTCACAATCTCCGTTCTAGTTCATCCCAAAGGTGTTCGATGGGGTTGAGGTCAGGGCTCTGTGCAGGCTAGTCAAGTTCTTCCACGTCAAACTCACCCACCATGTCTTAATGGACCTTGCTTTGTGCACTTGGGCACAGTCACGCTGGAACAGAAAAGGGCCCTCCCGAAACTGTTCCCACAAAGTTGGAAGCATAGAATTGTCCAAAGTGTCTTGGTATGCTGAAGCATTAAGATTTCCCTTCACTGGAACTAAGGAGCCTAGCCCAACCCCTGAAAAACAACCCCATACCATCATCCCTCCTCCACCAAACTTTACAGTTGGCACAATGCAGTCAGGCAGGTAACGGTCTCCTGGCATCCGCCAAACCCAGACTCGTCCATCAGACTGCCAGACAGAGAAGCATAATTTGTCACTCCCCAGAACACTTTTCTACTGCTCCAGAGTCCAGTGGCAGCGTGCTTTACACCACTCCATCCGACGCTTGGCATTGTGCTTGGTGATGTAAGGCTTGCATGCAGCTGCTGGCTCGGCCATGGAAACCCTTTCCATGAAGCTCCCGGCACACAGTTTTTGTGCTGACGTTAATACCAGAGGAAGTTTGGAACTCTGTAGTTATTGAGTCAACAGAGCGTTGGCGACTTTTACGCACTATTCACCTCAGCACTCATTAACCCCGCTGTGTGACTTTATGCGGTCTGCCACTTCGTGGCTGAGTTGCTGTTGTTCCGAAACGCTTCCACTTTTCAATAACACCACTTACAGTTGACCGTGGAATATCTAGCAGGGAAGAAATTTCATGAACTGACTTATTGCAAAGGTGGCATCCTATGACAGTACCACGCTTGAATTCACTGAGCTCTTCAGAACGACCCATTGTTTGTAAATGCAGACTGCATGGCCAGCTGATTGATTTTATATACCTGTGGCAATGGGTCTGAATGAAACACCTAAATTCAATGACTAAGAGCTGTGTCCCAGTACATTTGTCCATATAGTGTAAGTCAAACACAGACACACATCATAGTCATCATCATCATCATCATCATCACCATCATCGTCATGAACATTATCATCAATTTGCATTGTTACAGTCAATGACATGTTTACACAAATCTTATTGCCCTCCCACATTGATCAAACACCAAAGGTGGGTAGTAACACATTACATTCCCTCCTTTACATGTACACTACCGTTCAAAAGTTTGGGATCACCCAAACAATTTCGTGTTTTCCATGAAAAGTCACACTTATTCACCACCATATGTTGTGAAATGAATAGAAAATAGAGTCAAGACATTGACAAGGTTAGAAATAATGATTTGTATTTGAAATAAGATTTTTTTTACATCAAACTTTGCTTTCGTCAAAGAATCCTCCATTTGCAGCAATTACAGCATTGCAGACCTTTGGCATTCTAGCTGTTAATTTGTTGAGGTAATCTGGAGAAATTGCACCCCACGCTTCCAGAAGCAGCTCCCACAAGTTGGATTGGTTGGATGGGCACTTCTTTGAGCAGATTGAGTTTCTGGAGCATCACATTTGTGGGGTCAATTAAACGCTCAAAATGGCCAGAAAAAGAGAACTTTCATCTGAAACTCGACAGTCTATTCTTGTTCTTAGAAATGAAGGCTATTCCATGCGAGAAATTGCTAAGAAATTGAAGATTTCCTACACCGGTGTGTACTACTCCCTTCAGAGGACAGCACAAACAGGCTCTAACAGGTACTATTTAATGAAGATGCCAGTTGGGGACCTGTGAGGCGTCTGTTTCTCAAACTAGAGACTCTAATGTACTTATCTTCTTGCTCAGTTGTGCAACGCGGCCTCCCACTTCTTTTTCTACTCTGGTTAGAGCCTGTTTGTGCTGTCCTCTGAAGGGAGTAGTACACACCGGTGTAGGAAATCTTCAATTTCTTAGCAATTTCTCGCATGGAATAGCCTTCATTTCTAAGAACAAGAATAGACTGTCGAGTTTCAGATGAAAGTTCTCTTTTTCTGGCCATTTTGAGCGTTTAATTGACCCCACAAATGTGATGCTCCAGAAACTCAATCTGCTCAAAGAAGTGCCCATCCAACCAATCCAACTTGTGGGAGCTGCTTCTGGAAGCGTGGGGTGCAATTTCTCCAGATTACCTCAACAAATTAACAGCTAGAATGCCAAAGGTCTGCAATGCTGTAATTGCTGCAAATGGAGGATTCTTTGACGAAAGCAAAGTTTGATGTAAAAAAAATCTTATTTCAAATACAAATCATTATTTCTAACCTTGTCAATGTCTTGACTCTATTTTCTATTCATTTCACAACATATGGTGGTGAATAAGTGTGACTTTTCATGGAAAACACAAAATTGTTTGGGTGATCCCAAACTTTTGAACGGTAGTGTACTTGAGTAATCTTTTAATAAACTGTACTTCTAAGAGCAGTTGTTCTGCAGAATACATTTTTACTCTTACTCAAGTACATTTGCAATAAAATATATGTACTTCTGCTCAGTTACATTGGGCTACACACTTCTCGTTACTTTTACTAGAGTTGGGACTGATCCAATCGGCATCGGATGCCAATACTGACATAATTTACTCATCGGATATCAGACTGACATTACCAATCCATGACGTACTGATCCAGATTCCAATGTCTGACGTCTTTCACCAGCAAGAGAATAGAAATCTTTCTGGGATTTTAATGTTAAATGACTACAGGATAGGTCTTTTTGTAAAAAAATAAATAAATAAAAAATAAATTAATTATTTTGGTTAAGGGGGAAAAAAAGCACAGTTTGACTGTTTAAGGTAATTAACACATTCAAGGAGTTGCCATAGCAATTTCACTCCTACACCTATTTGTATGTGAAGCCTACTTAAACTACAGTTAAATTAAATTGCTTTAGAATAAATTTAAATTTAATGCCTTTTTGTATATATTTTGCTCTTTTCATAAGAAGTGCTGTGTGGTTTACCACAGCCCCTTGTAACCTTACACATAATACCACCACCACCATAAACAACAACAACAACAAAGATAATAATAATAACAACAACAACGATGATAATAATAATATTCAAGAAAAAATATCTCTGGTATCGGCAGATATCAAATTCAGGTATTGGAATCGGATCGGAACTGAAAAAAAGTGAATCGGTGCCTCTCTATTAGGGACAAGGTAAGACTATCAGGGCAGGTCACAGAATCTGATGGGTCACCAAATACAGTGTAACACTGGCTAATGGCAGAACAACAATGCCCCTCCTTTTTGTGTTTGTACCTTTTATAACGTTATAGAACGGTAAGGTGGAATAACGGCGCAACATTCCCGCCTTGAACAGATGGAGGCGAGTTAGAAAATGGTGCCTCACCCAGCTATTATTGGGAACCCCAATGAGGAACAAACTAACAAAGTCTGAATATATAAACTCTCAAAAAGAAACACAATTGCCCCAATAACGTTAAATGCACATACCCTATTAAACCTAAATGCAGAGTTACTGAGAAAATCACTGTATGTCTTACATTGGTAATGAGGACCTAGTCAACTAATTTCTTTGTTTTGAGGGACTGTTTTGCACTTTCACATTGATGTAATAAATTCCATCTAATGAAGTTACTTCCTACTTGAGTAGTTTTTTTAATGAGATACTTTGTTACTCTTACTCAAGTAGTTATTTTAATGAGTACTTTTACTTCTACTTGAGTAAATCTTATTATAAAGTAACTGTACTTTTATTTGAGTACTGTTTTTGTTTACTCTTCCCACCAATGGCAAACACACGCATACAGACATAAACACACACACACATACACACACACACACACAAATACTGGCAGACAGTAGGATTTAGTTGATAACCATCAAGGATCAACTGGTTCTGGGGATGGGGTGTTCAAATACACAAACAAACGCACGTCTTCATCTCCTCTAAGTAGGGCAACATCAAACAAAGTAATTATGTATCAAAACGGAATGGTAATAATGTACAAACAATCTATTATGAATCATTGTTGAATAGTACGGGGACTGACAAAAGAAACGGAAAGGGGAAACCAGAAAAAAAATAATGAAACAATCTCCGTTAAAACAACGAATCCAGTGAAGCTGAAATCCTGAAAGGTCACATCATTCCCTCTGCACGCTGGGGATATACAGATGTATGTAAACACTCCGTCTACCATGTACATCCATCCTTTTCCCTCTATCTGACCCCTCTCTTGCTTCTGCTGCCTTTTTCTAAAGCATTCTGATCCTTTTGTTTGCCGTGCTTCTTTACCTTGGAAAGGGAGGAGACTCAATAACACTCACTTCATTTCTCTTGATCGCGCCCTCTCTCTCGCTCTCTCTCTCTCACTCTCACTCTATCGCTCCACATCTCACTCTCCCACCATCTGGGATGTCTCCCCTGCTCTTTTCCATGGCAGCCTGCTCGTTTCTCTTAAAAATGCCTGACTGCCTCTCTGCAAGTATGCGTGTCTCGTTTTGTCTTTCTCATATCCACAAACCATTCCCATGTTTGCACCCCCCCACCCCAACCCACCCCCATCCCACACACACATATGCACTGTTTCTCTATACTTGTGGGGACCCCTCACTGACTACATTCATTCCCTAGCCCTTAACTCTAACCTTAACCTTCATAAATATTATAAATTGTAATTACAATATATAAATAACTAACTTATTTCAATTGTTTTATCATAATCTTTGTTTTATCGGCTCTAATTCGCAACGTTTTAATTATGCTGTTGTGATTTTATCCTGACCGTGTTTCCCCTTGTTCTGTGGCGCGGAGCTGGCATTATGTCCCATATTTTTATTGTATTTTGTTTTTGTTTTTTTTACTACTTTATTAATCCCCGTGGGGAAATTATGCTCTGCATTTAACCCATCCTAGCCGTGTAGCTAGGAACAGTGGGCAGCTGCCGTGCAGCGCCCGGGGACCAACTCCAGTTCGTCTTGCCATGCCTCGGTCAGGGGCACGGACAGGGGTATTAACCCTAACATGCATGTCTTTTATCTTTTTATCTTGACTATGCGCATTATTTTATCCTGTGGTGTAAGGCACCTTGTATAAAGTTTATTATTATCATTATCATTATCATAACTAACCTTAGCCCTTATCCTATCCTTAACCTAATCCTAATTCTACCCTTAACCCTAAACCCAAATCCTAACCCTAAAATAGACGCTTTTCCTCGCGGGGACCCAGAAAATGTCCCCACAAGGTAGGTTGTTTCTGGTTTTTCAACCCTAATGGTGACATACGGGATAGATTTTCTATCCCAACGGGTCCCCGTTGGGATAGAAAAACAAGGGCACGTGCGCGCGCACACACACACACAGGCATCTGAATAGCTTCTGCAAGACTTATTACGTTTGTTCAACTCTATTTCCTCCTCTCTTATTTCTTACTTCTCTGATTGTGTCTCCCAACAAGGCACCATCTCATCTATTTTAGTATGACCGAACAGTGTAGAGTTCCTATATGACATAATATACAGGATATATATATACACTACCGTTCAAAAGTTTGGGATCACCCAAACAATTTCGTGTTTTCCATGAAAAGTCACACTTATTCACCACCATATGTTGTGAAATGAATAGAAAATAGAGTCAAGACATTGACAAGGTTAGAAATAATGATTTGTATTTGAAATAAGATTTTTTTTACATCAAACTTTGCTTTCGTCAAAGAATCCTCCATTTGCAGCAATTACAGCATTGCAGACCTTTGGCATTCTAGCTGTTAATTTGTTGAGGTAATCTGGAGAAATTGCACCCCACGCTTCCAGAAGCAGCTCCCACAAGTTGGATTGGTTGGATGGGCACTTCTTTGAGCAGATTGAGTTTCTGGAGCATCACATTTGTGGGGTCAATTAAACGCTCAAAATGGCCAGAAAAAGAGAACTTTCATCTGAAACTCGACAGTCTATTCTTGTTCTTAGAAATGAAGGCTATTCCATGCGAGAAATTGCTAAGAAATTGAAGATTTCCTACACCGGTGTGTACTACTCCCTTCAGAGGACAGCACAAACAGGCTCTAACAGGTACTATTTAATGAAGATGCCAGTTGGGGACCTGTGAGGCGTCTGTTTCTCAAACTGGAGACTCTAATGTACTTATCTTCTTGCTCAGTTGTGCAACGCGGCCTCCCACTTCTTTTTCTACTCTGGTTAGAGCCTGTTTGTGCTGTCCTCTGAAGGGAGTAGTACACACCGGTGTAGGAAATCTTCAATTTCTTAGCAATTTCTCGCATGGAATAGCCTTCATTTCTAAGAACAAGAATAGACTGTCGAGTTTCAGATGAAAGTTCTCTTTTTCTGGCCATTTTGAGCGTTTAATTGACCCCACAAATGTGATGCTCCAGAAACTCAATCTGCTCAAAGAAGTGCCCATCCAACCAATCCAACTTGTGGGAGCTGCTTCTGGAAGCGTGGGGTACAATTTCTCCAGATTACCTCAACAAATTAACAGCTAGAATGCCAAAGGTCTGCAATGCTGTAATTGCTGCAAATGGAGGATTCTTTGACGAAAGCAAAGTTTGATGTAAAAAAAATCTTATTTCAAATACAAATCATTATTTCTAACCTTGTCAATGTCTTGACTCTATTTTCTATTCATTTCACAACATATGGTGGTGAATAAGTGTGACTTTTCATGGAAAACACAAAATTGTTTGGGTGATCCCAAACTTTTGAACGGTAGTGTATATATATATATATATATATATATATATATATATATATGTGTGTGTGTGTGTGTGTGTGTGTGTGTGTGTGTGCATAATATAAACATGTCTCAAGAAATCATTTACAAGATTATGAGAAAAAAGCGAATGAAACTATTTTCTTCATTATTTTTTTTCTTTTCGAATTTCTCCAGTGGTGAACAAAACACTTGTTTCTCCTCTGCACACAGCTCTGCACACAGGGAGACTGTGAGAATAGAAACACAAATTATTTTTTTTTCTCCCCTGCTTTGTCAGAACTATTTTCTCCTACGCTGAAAAATCTCTGGCAAGAATAAGCAGGTAACATTTTGCCAGATGTTATGTTTCCATCTAAATGTTGCACCAAATTCGACCAAATATTTGAAATTTAAAAGAAAGGCAGCTGGTCCAGATGACATACCTGTGGAGGCATGGAGATATTTAGGAGAGATGGCAGTGGAGTTTTTAACTGGATTGTTTAACACAATCTTGGAAAGTGAGAGGATGCCTGAGGAGTGGAGAAGAAGCATACTGGTACCGATTTTCAAGAACAAGGGCGATGTGCAGAACTGTAGCAACTACAGAGGTACAAAGTTGATCAGCCACAGCATGAAGATATGGGAAAGAGTAATAGAAGCTAGGTTAAGAGGAGAGGGGAAGATTGGTGAGCAGCAGTATGGTTTCATGCCACGAAAGAACACCACAGATGTGATGTTTGCTTTGAGATTGTTGATGGAGAAGTATAGAGAAGGCCAGAAGGAGTTACATTGTGTCTTTGTGGATTTAGAGAAAGTATATGACAGGGTGCCGAGAGAGGAGGTGTGGTATTGTATGAGGAAGTCAGGAGTGACAGAGAAGTATGTAGGAGTGGTGCAGGATATGTATGAGGGAAGTGTGACAATGGTGAGGTGTGCTGTTGGAAAGACAGATGGATTCAAGGTGGAGGTGGGATTACATCAAGGATCGGCTCTGAGCCCTTTCTTGTTTGCAATGGTGATGGACAGGTTAATGGACGTGATCAGGCAGGAGTCTCCATGGATGATGATGTTTACGGATGGCATTGTGATCTGTAGCGAGAGTAGGGTGCAGGTTGAGGAGAACCTGGAGAGGTGGATGTACTATGAACTGGAGAGAAGAGGATTGAAAGTCAGTAGGAGCAAGACGGAATACCTATGCCTGAATGAGAGGGAGAACAGTGGAATGGTCAGGATGCAAGGAGTAGAGGTGATGAAGGTGGATGAGTTTAAATACTTGGGGTCAACTGTTGAAAGTAACGAGGAGTGTGGAAGAGAGGTGAAGAAGAGAGTGAAGGCAGGGTGGAGTGGGTGGAGAAGAGTGTCAGGAGTGATTTGCGACAGAAGAGTTAAAGGGAAGGTTTACAAGATGGTTGTGAGACCAGCTATGTTATATAGTCTGGAGACGAAAAGACAGGGGAAGGAGCTGGAGGTGGCAGAGTTGAAGATGCTAAGATTTTCATTGGGAGTGATGAGGAAGGACAGGATTAGGAATGAGTAGAGGGACGCTCAAGTTGGACGGTTTGGAGGCAAAGCAAGACAGGCAAGATTGAGATGGCTTGGACATGTGTGGAGGAGAGATGCTGGGTATATTGGGAGAAGGATGCTGAATATGGAGCTGCCAGGGAAGAGGAAAAGAGGAAGGCCAAAGAGGAGGTTTATGGATGTGGTGAGGGAGGACATGCAGGTGGCTGGTGTGACAGAGGAAGATGCAGAGGACAGGAAGAGATGGAAACAGATGATCCGCTGTGGCGACCCCTAACGGGAACAGCCAATAGTAGTAGTAGGAGTAGTATTTGAAATTTAAAAAAACAATCTGTGTGTGTGTTTTTTTCCCATCAACTAGTGTTGTGTGAAACAAACTGATCAAAAGATTGACGAGAGTTCTCAAAAGGTTTTTAATCTGTGGAGCAGTTGTTATTTTCTTTTATATCATTTTATTTTATTCTCCCAATTGTATCTGGTCAATTACCCCACTCTTCCAAGCCGTCCCAGCTGCTGCTCCACCCCCTCTGCCGATCTGGGGAGGGCTGCAGACTACAACATGCCTCCTCCGATACATGTGGAGTCGCCAGCTGCTTCTTTTCACCTGACAGTGAGGAGTTTCACCAGGGGGACGTAGCACATTGGGAGGACCACGCTATTCCCCCCAGTCCCCCCTCCCTCCCCAAACAGGTGCCCCAACCGACCAGAGGTGCTGCTAGTGTAGCGACCAGGACACATACCCACATCCGGCTTCCCACCCGCAGACACAGCCAATTGTGTCTGTAGGGACGTTTGACCAAGCCGGAGGAAACACAGGGATTCGAACTTGCGATCCCCATGTTGGCTTGCAACGGAATAGACCGCCACGCTACCTGGGCGCCCGTAGCAGTTGTTATTTTAAGTTAATGTCAGCGGCACCAGGTTGAGTTAATAGTTAATGCTGTCGGAAGATTAAGATGAGGAAATAAAATGTATTAAAAGTACAACAGCTGAGGAATTGCTACCGACTTCATTCCTCATGTTACAATTTATTCTAAATTCTGTTTCCGTCACCTTGTCTCTGACATACTGCTGATTGCCACCTGTCTGTGAATTTGTGTATGGTCTGGTCGATTGTGGAACCGAATTGCCCTTCTGGGATAAATAAAATTGTCTGAATCCAAATCTGAATCCTTTGTTGCATCTTCTCCTAATCAACACACCAACTTTTCCACCTCAGGTGAACTTAAAAACATTCATGCAATATTTAGGACATTTCTTTATCAAAATTTTGCATTTCCATTCAGGGTTTCTTATTCGCAACTTGAAACTTTGCATGAAACACGAGGATGGAAACATATTTAAAACTGAATAGCAGATGTAGAACTGATTGCATCAGTTATGCCCAGCTCCTTCCCAACCTATGTATTGTGTGCATCAAAGTTTAACTGTAAGACCACTCCCGCAATAGTCTCAAAAAGTCATCATCTTCAATGCATATTTTCACTGTGACCAATATTTATATAGCAACCTGTGTCAAGTCATGAAACTTGTGGAGTGAAGTGATCTCCATGACAACAGCAGAGGCGTGCATACAGGCGGCACACCGATCGGTCTGAAAAATTAGCAAAGCACAAGTCAGCATGACTCCTCGGTGAAACTACTGGCAACATTAACCCACCAGGGGGCCCCGGGGCAAGTACGTCCATTGCCCCCCCCCCGCCCCATCAGATAGGCTACACAAACTATACTAAACATTGTTAAATGTAAAACTAATGCAAATACCCAACATGGTCCTCAACGCTATGCCAATCTGCGTGGGATTCGGATGGCAACTACAAAGTACAACACAATTTTGAATCACAAAGCAAACAGAGATGAGAATAGCAGCTCACAGCATCGCAAACATATAGCGAAGCCTTCTTCCCACTTACGACGGCTTACCAACAGGAAATAAATGTTTGTTCCAGAACAAACAATTTAGTGAAATATGAGCATATTTTAGTAAAACTATTTGTTTAATTATTTTTCAGCATGGGCATTCTAGCTAGCACATTTGTTTAACTATAAACAATGAAACAATGTATTTGATCATAAGCATCAAGTTTGCGCTATGTCAGACTTTGTTGCACTCTCACCGCTACAATGTAAACACGAGGCACATGTTGCACTCTTAATCGCTACAGTGTAAACATAAGGCGCAAACTCTTCAAACCGGCATTGTGATATATTTAGAAACCACCCCCGACGTATTTAGTATGTTTATATTTGTAATATCTATGGCTCTGCTTCAAACGAGTCCCTAGCAACCGAAAAAGGCTTCCGCTTCGACTCCAGGTTTCTTATACTGTCTATGTCGCAGACTGCGAAAGTATGATGATGTTATGGAGATGCTACACAAAGTTAAGTCACTCATATAATGCAAGTAGCTTGGGGTCGGAACAAACGTCCCTTGTAGGGTATGATTGGGGATCCCTACTATACGCGAACACAATACCCCTGACCTTTTGGGGCACTCACTCGGCATGCCCGGTCCATAATCCAGCCTTGCATTCGGCATGCTGTAATTTAAGTCTTGTTGGTGTCTGCCTGGCTTGCAAAAACAGGAAAGAAACAATATATAGAGCCATGTCTGGAGTCGTTTCTCTTTGGGCTGTCCATTAAAAGCCGTTTTTGAATTTATAATCTGCATATTCCTAAAAAAATAAATACACAAGTGCGGAAAGATTAATTTTCACATTTGTGGCCAACACCCTGCCCTATGAACAGCACCACGGGTCACTGAACTAATAACCACCTCCCATGAGAGAGAGAGAGAGAGAGAGAGAGAGAGAGAGAGAGAGAGAGAGAGAGAGAGAGAGAGAGAGAGAGAGAGAGAGAGAGAGAGAGAGAGAGAGAGACACACACACACACACAGACAGACAGAGAGACGGAGACAGACAAAGAGCAAGAGACAGTGACGTAGAGAGAGCGAGAGACAGACAGACACAGAGAGAGACAGAAAGAGAGACAGAGACACACACACACACACACACAGAGAGAAAGAGAGAGACAGACAGAGAGAGAGGCAGAGAGACAGAGACAGACAAAGAGAGAGAGACACACACAGAGACAGTGACAGTGACAGAGAGAG